>NC_133335.1:168073997-168303997 GCF_042186555.1 Aquarana catesbeiana
GAAGAGTGAAAGAGAGGAGGGGGGGGGGGAGAGTGAAAGAGAGGAGGGGGGGGAGAGTGAAAGAGAGGAGGGGGGGGGGGAGAGTGAAAGAGAGGAGGGGGGGGGAGAGTGAAAGAGAGGAGGGGGGGGGGAGAGTGAAAGAGAGGAGGGGGGGGAGAGTGAAAGAGAGGAGGGGGGGGGAGTGAAAGAGAGGAGGGGGGGGAGTGAAAGAAGAGGAGGGGGGGGGGGAGAGTGAAAGAGAGGAGGGGGGGGGGAGAGTGAAAGAGAGGAGGGGGGGGGGGAGAGTGAAAGAGAGGAGGGGGGGGGGAGAGTGAAAGAGAGGAGGGGGGGGGAGAGTGAAAGAGAGGAGGGGGGGGAGAGTGAAAGAGAGGAGGGGGGGGAGAGTGAAAGAGAGGAGGGGGGGGGAGAGTGAAAGAGAGGAGGGGGGGGAGAGAGTGAAAGAGAGGAGGGGGGGGGAGAGAGTGAAAGAGAGGAGGGGGGGGGAGAGTGAAAGAGAGGAGGGGGGGGGGAGAGAGTGAAAGAGAGGAGGGGGGGGGGAGAGAGTGAAAGAGAGGAGGGGGGGGGGAGAGAGTGAAAGAGAGGAGGGGGGGGAGAGTGAAAGAGAGGAGGGGGGGGGAGAGAGTGAAAGAGAGGAGGGGGGGGAGAAGTGAAAGAGAGGAGGGGGGGGGAGAGTGAAAGAGAGGAGGGGGGGGGAGAGAGTGAAAGAGAGGAGGGGGGGGGAGAGAGTGAAAGAGAGGGGGGGGGGAGAGTGAAAGAGAGGAGGGGGGGGGGAGAGTGAAAGAGAGGAGGGGGGGGGGAGAGTGAAAGAGAGGAGGGGGGGGGAGAGTGAAAGAGAGGAGGGGGGGGAGAGAGTGAAAGAGAGGAGGGGGGGGAGAGTGAAGAGAGGAGGGGGGGGAGAGTGAAAGAGAGGAGGGGGGGGGAGAGTGAAAGAGAGGAGGGGGGGGAGAGTGAAAGAGAGGAGGGGGGGGGGAGAGTGAAAGAGAGGAGGGGGGGGGGAGAGTGAAAGAGAGGAGGGGGGGGGAGAGTGAAAGAGAGGAGGGGGGGGAGAGTGAAGAGAGGAGGGGGGGGAGAGTGAAAGAGAGGAGGGGGGGGAGAGTGAAAGAGAGGAGGGGGGGGAGAGTGAAAGAGAGGAGGGGGGGGAGAGTGAAAGAGAGGAGGGGGGGGGAGAGTGAAAGAGAGGAGGGGGGGGGAGTGAAAGAGAGAGGAGGGGGGGGGGGGAGAGTGAAAGAGAGGAGGGGGGGGAGAGTGAAAGAGAGGAGGGGGGGGGGGGAGAGTGAAAGAGAGGAGGGGGGGGGGAGTGAAAGAGAGGAGGGGGGGGGGAGAGTGAAAGAGAGGAGGGGGGGGGGAGAGTGAAAGAGAGGAGGGGGGGGAGAGAGTGAAAGAGAGGAGGGGGGGGAGAGTGAAAGAGGAGGGGGGGGTGAGAGGGTGTGAGAGAGAGGAGGGGGGGCGTGAGAGGAAGAGGAGGGGGGGGAGTGAAAGAGAGGGGGGAGGGAGAAAGAGAGGAGGGGGGGGGAGAGTGAAAGAGAGGAGGGGGGGGGAGTGAAAGAGAGGAGGGGGGGAGAGTGAAAGAGAGGAGGGGGGGGAGTGAAAGAGAGGAGGGGGGGGAGGAAGTGGAAGAGAGGAGGGGGGGGAGAGTGAAAGAGGAGGGGGGGGAGTGTTAAGAGAGGAGGGGGGGGAGAGTGAAAGAGAGGAGGGGGGGGGAGAGAGTGAGGAGGGGGGGAGAGAGGAGGGGGGGGAGAGTGAAAGAGAGGAGGGGGGGGGAGGGTGAAGAGAGGAGGGGGGGGGAGTGAAAGAGGAGGGGGGGGAGAGTGAAAGAGGAGGGGAGTCGGGGGGGGAAGAGAGGAGGGGGGGAGTGAGGAGGGGGAAGTGAAGAGGAGGGGGGGGAGAGTGAAGAGGAGGGGGGAAGTGGAGGGAGTGAGGAGGGGGGGGGGAGAGTGAAAGAGAGGAGGGGGGGGGGGAGTGAAAGAGAGGAGGGGGGGGAGTGAAAGAGAGGAGGGGGGGAGGAGTGAAAGAGAGGAGGGGGGGGGAGGAAGTGAAAGAGAGGAGGGGGGGGAGGAAGTGAAGAGGAGGGGGGGGAGGAAGTGAAAGAGAGGAGGGGGGGGTGGAGGAAGTGAAAGAGAGGAGGGGGGGGAGGAGTGAAGAGAGGAGGGGGGGGAGGAGTGAAGAGAG
Organism: Aquarana catesbeiana; assembly: GCF_042186555.1. NCBI lineage: Eukaryota > Metazoa > Chordata > Amphibia > Anura > Ranidae > Aquarana > Aquarana catesbeiana. Next base: position 168,076,167 of record NC_133335.1, read on the forward strand.
GAGGGGGGGGGAGGAAGTGAAAGAGAGGAGGGGGGGGGAGGAAGTGAAGAGAGGAGGGGGGGAGGAAGTGAAGAGAGGGGGGGAGTGAAGAGAGGAGGGGGGGAAGTGAAAGAGGAGGGGGGAGGAGTGAAAGAGAGGAGGGGAGAGGAGGGGGGGAGAGTGAAAGAGAGGAGGGGGGGGGTGAGAGAGGAGGGGAGAGTGAAGAGAGGAGGGGGGGAGAGTGAAAGAGAGGGGGGGGGGAGTGAAAGAGAGGAGGGGGGGAGGAGTGAAGAGAGGAGGGGGGAGAGTGAAAGAGAGGAGGGGGGGAGAGTGAAAGAGAGGAGGGGGGGGAGAGTGGAAAGAGAGGAGGGGGGGGAAGTGAAAGAGGAGGGGGGGAGAGTGAAAGAGAGGAGGGGGGGGGAGTGAAAGAGAGGAGGGGGGGGAGAGAAAGAGGAGGGGGGGAGAGAGAGGAGTGAGGGAGGGGAGGGAGTGAAAGAAGAGGAGGGGGGGAGGAAGTGAAGAGAGGGGGGGAGTGAAGAGGGAGGGGGGAGTGAAAGAGAGGAGGGGGGGGTGAGGAGGTGAGGAAGAGAGGAGGGGGGGGAGAGAGTGAAAGAGAGGAGGGGGGGGAGGAGTGAAAGAGGAGGGGGAGGAAGAGAGGGGGGAGGAGTGAAAGAGAGGAGGGGGGGGGTTGAGAGGAGTGAAGAGAGGAGGGGGGGAGGAGTGAAGAGGAGGGGGGGGGAGAGTGGATTGAGAGGAGGGGGGGGAGGAGTGAAAGAGAGGAGGGGGGAGGAGTGAAGAGAGGAGGGGGGGAGAGTGAGAGAGGAGGGGGGGCGGAGTGAAGAGAGGGGGGGAGGAGTGAGAGGAGGGGGGGAGGAGTGAAAGAGGGAGGGGGGGAGGAGTGAAGAGAGGAGGGGGGGAGGAGTGAAAGAGAGGAGGGGGGGAGGAGTGAAAGAGAGGAGGGGGGGAGGAGTGAAAGAGAGGAGGGGGGGGGGAGGAGTGAAGAGGAGGGGGGAGAGTGAAGAGAGGAGGGGGGGGGGAGGAGTGAAGAGAGAGGGGGGGGGGAGTGAGAGAGGAGGGGGGAGAGGTGGGGGGAGGAGTGAAGGAGGGGGAGAGTGTGTAAGAGAGGAGGGGGTGGAGAGAGGGGGGGGGGAGAGTGTGTAGAGAGGAGGGGGGTGAGTGTGTAAGAGAGGAGGGGGGGGAGAGTGTGTAAGAGAGGAGGGGGGGGAGTGTGTGTAAGAGAGGAGGGGGGAGAGTGTGTAAGAGAGGAGGGGGGGAGTGAGAGAGGAGGGGGGGGGAGTGTAGAGAGGAGGGGGGGAGTGTAAGAGAGGAGGGGGGGAGAGTGTAAGAGAGGAGGGGGGGAGTTGGTGAGAGAGCTGGAGGGGGAGTTGGTGAGAGAGCTGGGGGCATGAGAGAGCTCGGGGGCATGAGAGAGGAGGGGATTAGGGGAAATTGGTGAGAGAGCTGGGGGGGCATTAGTAAGAGAGAGCTGGGGGGGCATTAGTAAGAGAGAGCTGGGGGGGCATTAGTAAGAGAGAGCTGGGGGGGCATTAGTAAGAGAGAGCTGGGGGGGCATTAGTAAGAGAGAGCTGGGGGGGCATTAGTAAGAGAGAGCTGGGGGGGCATTAGTAAGAGAGAGCTGGGGGGGCATTAGTAAGAGAGAGCTGGGGGGGCATTAGTAAGAGAGAGCTGGGGGGGGCATTAGTAAGAGAGAGCTGGGGGGGCCATTAGTAAGAGAGAGCTGGGGGGGCATTAGAGAGAGCTGGGGGGGGGCATTAGTAAGAGAGAGCTGGGGAGGGGGCATTAGTAAGAGAGAGCTGGGGAGGGCATTGCTAAGAGCGAGCTAGGGGGGGCATTGTGGATTTCCGAAAAAGCTAGGGTGGGGGCATTGGTGAGAGAGCTGGGGGGGTATTTGTGAGAGAGCTGGGTTTTGTTTAACTACACCCCTTAAGCCCCTCCCACCATTAAGACTTTGGCCACACCCACATTTTGTTATTACATGCCCCACAGCTCACTTACTCCTGAATTTATCCCTCATTTTGAAGTTCAAAAGTTGGGAGGTATATTGTTTTCTAAAGCAGTATGGGGAGACTATGAGCTACGAACATCTACGATCGCTTTCTTTGCTAACAAAATGAATCACAGATAAAATAGTGTGAATGGTGAACTGGCAGATGGTTGAGGAATCCAGCAGTACACTCCGACACAGTGTACCTGTACACTGCTGTATAGTAAGGCTTACAGTGCTTCATAGAGTTAAATGGGTAACATTTGGTGATACAAAGTTAAAAAAGCCCATCTAGTTCAAGCAATAGAAAAAAAAATAGATTGATTTGAAAACCTTCATACACAGAACCCTGTAACCACAGTTGACCCAGAGAAGGCTAAAAAGCATGGTCCAATTTGCAAGTGTAGGACACAATTGCAGAGTTCTGGTGAACCAGATATATTCCACTATAAAGGTCCAAACTTGGCAAACAACAACAAAAGAAAAATTCCCAGCTCAACATACCAGCCAGCAACAAGCCAAAATGGTCTAACAGTTCACATTAAAAACAGGGGTTTAGTTTGCACACATTTGAAAATACATGCGTTTACTGCAGAGGCCACTTCAAGGCACCCCAGTATTATCTGCAGTCCTAACTCTATTTGCTGGGTGTCCAGTGAACCCCTGTGCCTTTGAGGGGTGGGCTCCCGCTAGGCACACTTGCCCTCTATCCATTTTATAAAGTGCTCCTACTATGGAGGCTCTCAAAATGTAAAGAGTTAGGACTGCAGATAATACTGGGGTGCCATGAAGTGGCCTCTGCAGCTTAAGCATGTATATTTGCAAACGTGTGCAAACTAAACCACCGTTTTAACGTAAACTGTTAGACAGGACAATTCGGTTTGTCGTAGGGTGGTTGGCAAGTTGAGCTGGGAATTTTTCTTTGTTGGACATGCGTCGCCCTTCCATGTGCTCCTTGCTGTTAAGGCCAGTTATAGGTTGGGGCAGTTTCTGTTTGTTAGTGCCAAATGGTCACACTTGGGCAGCTTCTGAAAAGCAATCCACACACAGTGAATTACTTTTCAGAAGGTGGCTAAGCATCTGCTGTCTGGCATTCAGGACGTGTTCCTGCAGCCTCCTGAATACTTTTTTTTCTCATCGAAAGACTTGAACGTGTTCACGCATTGTTGTAAATTTTGTTTTTCTTTTGCATTTTTATATACAGTCACATGTATACTGTACTTGTAAAATTATTAAAAACAAGTATCGCCATTGAAATGTATTACAAACTATGCAGCAAGAACAGTGAAGAGGTTAACATTTAAAAAGCAGTTTATTGCACAGTCTACTTTAAATTAAAAAAAAAAAAAAAAAAAAAAAAAAAAAAAAAAAAAGGTGTGTGAACCAAGCAGTGTTTCTGGGGAACAAAAAAATAAATAAATAATATACACAAAACAAGCATATCATCACTGTCAAAAGAGCATATTGAATAAGGGCATTAGCCAATGCATCCCATTGGGTAATACATTTAAAAGAGCGAAAAGTCCTGGATGGCTTAACTCCAATGTAAAAATGCATATAAAAGCAAAAGGAGAAGGCCTTAAAAAAATACTAGGTTGAGGGATCATCATCAGCATTCAGACTTTATAAAGAATGCAACAAGAAATGTAAGGGTGCTATTAGGGCGACTAAGATAAAACACGAAAGATACATAGCGGAGGAAACCCAAGAAATTCTTTAAGTATCTAAAAGAGTAAAAAAGGGGAGGACAGACCATACTGGCCCCATAAAGAATGAGGAAGGACATCTGGTTACAAAGGATGGGGAGATGGCGAAGGTACTGAATTTATTCTTCTGTCTTCACAAGGGAATCGGGGGGCTTCAGTAACCAAAACTGCAGTGTTTATCCTCATGACACATCACAGGAAGCACCTCCATGGTTAATAGAGGACAGAATTAAAATTAGACTTGGGAAACTTAACATTAATAAGTTACCGGGACCAGATGGCTTGCACCCGAGGGTACTTAGGGAACTCAGTCAAGTAATTGCCAGACCGATGTTCCTAATTTTTAATGACAGTCTACTGACTGGAATGGCACCAGCTGATTGGAGAAAAAAACAATATTTAAAAAAGGGCCCAAAATACATCCCTGGGAATTACAGACCAGCCTAACATCAATAGTGTGCAAGCTCTTGGAGGGGATGATAAGGGACTATATACAAGATTTTAGTAATGAGAACGGTATCATTACCAGTAATCAGCATGGATTCATGAAGAATCGTTCTTGCCAAACCAATTTATAAACCTTCTATGAGGAGGCGAGTTGCCATCTAGATAAAGGAAGGCCCGTAGATGTGGTGTATCTGGATTTTGCAAAAGCATTTGACACAGTTCCCCATTAACGTTTACTGTACAAAATAAGATCCGTTGGCATGGACCATAGGGCGAGTACATGGATTGAAAACTGGCTACAAGGGAGAGTTCAGAGGGTGGTGATAAATGGGGAGTACTCGGAATGGTCAGGGGTGGGTAGTGGGGTGATTATTGCCCCGGGACTGTGACGTCATAATGAGGCAGGGTCACCCGGTGGCCACGCCCCATGCCTATATAATTGGCTGCGGACCTCGCTCACGGCATTACAGCGAGAGGGAGCGTCGAGTCAACATCTCTGGAAAAGAAGAGAAGAAGGAATAAGACGTCTCAAAAGACCGGGCTCCTACGCTAGCAAAAGAGCGGCAAAAGAGCAGAAGATAGCGGAAGAGCCCGGCAGAAGGAAGAAGGCACCGTAGAAGAACCAGAGAGGGAGAAGAGCCCTGAGAGACCCCCGAAGACGGCAGAAGACCCCCGAAGCTGCCTAATAAATTACTTTTAAAACCTGTGTTGTGTTTTTTTTCTTGACACTTTTTTCCCCAGGTGAATGGGTAGGGGTACGACGTACCCCATACTTATTCACATAGGGTGGGGGGGCCGGGATCTGGGGGCCCCCTTATTAAAGGGGGCTCCCGGATTCCGATAAGCCCCCCGCCCGCAGACCCCGACAACCAACGGCTAGGGTTGTCGGGAAGAGACCCTTGGCCTCATCAACATGGGGACGAGGTGCTTTAGGGTGGGGGACCCGCAGGGCGCCCCCCCCTTGCCCCAAAGCACCAACCCCCCCCATGTTGAGGGCATGCAGCCTGGTACGGTGCAGGAGGGGTCGCTCGCTCGTCCCCACACCCTTTCATGACCGACCGGGCTGCGTGCTTGGATAAGGGTCTGGTATGGATTTTGGAGGCACCCCCATGCCGTTTTTTCGGCGTAGGGGTGTCCCTTGGAATCCATACCAGACCGAAGGGCCTGGTATGCTCTTGGAGGGGAACCCATGCCTGTTTTTTTATTTAAAATTTGGCGTGGAGTTCCCCCTCAAGATTTATACCAAACACAGTGCCTGGTATTGGAGGGGATCCAAATCGGATCCCCGTTCAATATGAGTTGGTACCCTGTCGGGTTGCTATGGAAATGGCGAACCGCAGCTAAACGCGACCGCAGCTAATAGCACTGTACAAATGCAGCTGCTCGCAGTGCCTGGTGTCTTGAATTTCACAGAAAAAAAAAAACATGCTTTTAACTGCGGCAGAATAGCCGTCCGTGTGAAAGAGGCCTTAGTTATGAGGAAAGGTTGCGAGCACTGCACTTATTCTCTCTGGAGAAGAGACTCTTGAGAGGAGATATGATTTCAATTTATAAATACCATACTGGTGACCCCACAAGAGGGATAAAACTTTTTCGCAGAAGGAAGTTTAACAAGACACATGGCCTCCCATTAAAATTAGACGAAAAGAGGTTTAACCTTAAACTACGTAGAGGGTTCTTTACTGCAAGAGCGGCAAGGATGTGGAATTCCCTTCCACAGGCGGTGGTCTCAGCGGGGGACATCGATACTTTCAAAAAACTATTAGATAAGCACCTGAACGACCACAACATACAGGAATATACAATGTAATACTGACATATAATCACACACATAGGTTGGACTTGATGGACTTTTTTCAACCTCACCTACTATATATAAAAAAATATATAAATAAAAGAATAAAAAATAAATAAATAAAAAAGCAGCAATGCAGGGAAATTCTACAATGTGGCATTCCTGGTCTCAGTCAATAGTATAGAATTGGAAAGAGAGCTAACCATGTAAAAGGATTTTGATCAGAATACCCCTTAGGGAAAGGACCCCGAGGGCCTCGGTGTAGTAACCTCTCTAGAGATCACAAATGCTGAATTTACTGCCACAAACCAATGGGACCTATGCTACTGCACAGACAATAGGTTCAATGAAAACTATTCGCGTGTTTTGACAAAAGGTGAGTCGTCTTTCTTTGGCTGGTTCTCTCTGGAACTGCTGACTGCAACAGCAATGGAATCAATTCCTGTGGTGTAGAAATGTTCGTGCTGCTGTAGCTGAACATATGGGCTGCCTGCCAGAACTTTCCTAGGATACAATGCAGACATACTGCATCAGAATGAAGTCTACTCCCTAGCCCCGTCTGTAGCGAGCTGTCATCTGCCTTTGGCAGGACATTGCAGAATCTCCTAGAAAACTCTGTGTTAAAAGAGCATACAGCTAAAGCCAGCTATGCACACATATATATATATCTCTCATTTCAGAGCAGAGCTCAGTGATCATATGACCCGCTGGCTCCCCCCCGACGTCAGCAGGGGAATCTCTGCCCCGTCCACTGCATCTGACAGACAGGGAGAGGAGAGAGCTGGCGTTATCGCCGCTCTGAAATGAGGTATAAACGTGTTTTTTTTTTTATAAAACACACACACACAGGAGCACTTATTGTTAGGAGACAAGGATTATATAAGCTTCTTATTAGTGTGTTAACAACCACTTTAAGCTAGCCATATACAGTTATCTTTTCGTTCAAAAATGATAGTTTGAAACATTCTTTCGATTTTCTAAATCTTGATGGAGACACATTGACTATTTTCAACTGTAGTGAGCAAAAAAACATTTGAAGGAGAATGATGGAAAAAGTTCTAGTTTTATCTGAAGGAACAAAATTCTGACTGATGGGATTCTCACCTGGGAAAGGTCAGTTATTGTAATGAGCATGTGTTTGGAAAACGTTCATCCTGAAGTAGAACTTTGGTTTCTACTTTGGTTTTTGGTATAAAAAAAAGCCAGTAGCGTTAGCAGTAGAATGAGTTTTGCAGTGTTTTTTCAGTAGCTTTTTTTTAGAAAAACTATACTCCCACAAAAGCTTATGGCTCAAAAATGCTGATAAATGCAGAATAGCCACGTTTTTCTCAGTTTTTTAAGCTTTTATCAGAGTTATAACGTTTTTACAGCTGAAAAACTCCTCCTAAAACCCACTAGTTCTGGGGATTTTTTTCCAGCCAGAAAATGCCCCTGCCAAAAACTGCCGATACCAGCCTATGTGTACATGGACAAATACTGTAGGATATGGACAAATAGGATAACATGCTGGGGAGTTTATTGGCTGCAGAAAAAAATGCCTGAAGCCAAAAACAGCAACTGTAAAAACGTCCAGTGTGCATGAGGCCTTAAAGTAGTTGCATGAAGGTAAAAAAAAAACTTCTACGCAGCAGCGCCCCCCCCATCCATTACTGTGCATGAGAGCCTTGGTTCTCCGGGGACTCTCACTCATTGGTTGAGGAGGGGGCCGGGGACCCGACAAGAGGAGGATCGGGGCTGCTCTGTGCAAAACAGTTCTACAAAAGGAGGAGAGTATGACTTGTAAAAAAAAAAAAAAAAAAAAAAAAAAAACACAACACCACACACACACGAGCCTTTAGGCCGGGTTCACACTGGAACCAGCCACGGACTGCACAGGAGCACTGTGTGTGCCTGTTCCCCATTTCAGGGACGAATCAGGGCAATTCTATGCCTGAATTTCGTCCTTGAAACGGAGCCAAAGACACACAGCGTTTCTGTGCAGTGCGCACCGCAGCCGCAATGGAGGAGATATGTGAACCGGCTCCATAGGGAGGCGGTCACATTCTCCTGCTATGCGTATTGGATGCGGGGAAACCCGCATCTAATTCGCATAGGTGTGAACCCGGCCTTAAGGGTGCTTTAACTGCTGCAGTGTAGACACAGCCCCATTGTTGGGCTTTAAGGCCCCATTCACATCTGAGCGTTTTGTAGCTTGAAGCTACAAAACGCTGGAGGGGGAAAAAAAAAAAAAATGATTCTCTACGGAGATGGTTCACATCTCCACTCCAAAATGCCTGAAGCTCAAACAAGTTCTGGAACTTTTTTTTTTGCCAGATTTGGGCGTTTTTCTGCTTTTTACATTGGTGACCTTTTGACCTGTACAAAATTGCGCCTCAAAATGCTACGCTGAGGTGTGAATGGGGCCTTCACAATTATGCATGGTATAGGAATGTATAGAAGAATAATACAAAAAAAACATCTGTCAATGTAGAAGTACAGTATATAGTAAGATAAATTAGATTTATGAGTACCTTCTGGTATATTGCAATGTATTTAGCTAGTTAGATATCCACTATAATCATAATGGACTCATGTACTTAGAATCTGCCTATAAATCTACTCAAAAATTTGTCAGAAACATGCCCCAAAATACAGTAGTACGAGGGCGTTAAAGCGGAGTTCCACCCATTTTTGGGTTTATTAAAAAAAGTCAGCAGTTACAAAAAGTGTAGGTGCCAACATTTAAAAAACAAACACTCACCTCTCCCACGGTCCAGCGATGCGGCCGCCTGAAGCCTCGCTTCTCTCCTTTTGTCCGCGGCACCGGCATTGCAAGTGTGGGCACCCGGCTGTGACAGCTTGTGGCTTCGCAGCCGGATGAGCACTGCGCATATACGAGTCACGCTGCTGAATGGCCGGGCAATCTTCTGGGACCTGTGATGTGTCCGAGAAGATTGCAGGGAGAGAGGGAGGAAAAGGAGAACTTCCGCTCGGCACCACAAGCGGAAGCTGGGTACTTGTCAAAACTAGGTATCCGCTCCCCCGACTCCCACTCTGGGAGAGCACAAGTATTACTAGCGGCTATAACAGCCGCTAGTAATAATCACATGTAAAAGTCGCTCAACTTTAATAGATTCAGCCTGCCCATACATCGTTCGAATCTCGGTTGGTTCCTGCTGAACCCAGATTTGAACAGTCTATGGCCAGACAGTGTATGACTAGCAATGATGCAGCATACGCAGTCTAGCTATAAAAAGAATTACACAATGCAGATTAAAATTCCCAAACAGTGTGACAAAGCACTTTATCTGCTGTATCTTGAGAAAAATATATTACAGCATTTCTAGCCATTACAACATGCTGCTATTCGTGGATTTATCAATTTTTTATTATCTGCCATCAGAGATTTAAAAAGGGGTTGGCCGGCACAGAGTACCACGTGAAAGTGGGGGATGCTAAGGAAAAAGCAAAAGGTTCAAACAAATGCAATCAATTACATGTTGATGTGTGATCTAATGCGACAACAAGTACTATTCTTAATGCTGCAGGAGATTTCATTTCTTCCAGCAAGATAAAGCTTGTAATCTTCTATAAAATAAGTCATTTTAATCAGCATGCAATTGTCTGACCTTCTTGTAACCTCAGATTATCACAGCTGATAAGATATTTACAACATCTGCAATGGAGTACAGACAGGAAAGTGATAAGAGACACATGCGATGGGATGATGTGAGACTATTACTCCTATATTGATGGGGTGATTTCCGCACACTCATGTGACTAGTGTACATTGCTAAGCACTGCTGTGTCCCCCACCCCCATAGTTTTACCTATTGCATTCCTAGAACTGATAGCAGGCAAGTGGCTTCAAAGTATATGTTCAGAAATGTAGGTGGAGCCATCACCATCAGTAAAAATTTAATATAAAATAAATAAATATATATATATATATATATATATATATATATATATATATATATATTTCTGATTTTGTACATTTGCCCACTGACAAAGAAATGATCAGTCTCTAGAATTTTAATGGTTGATATATTTCAACAGCGAGAGACAGAATAACAAAAATAATATCCAGAAAAACGCATTTCCAAAAAAGTTATAGATTGAGTCGCATCTTAATGAGTGAAATAAGTATTTGATCCCTTCGCAAAACATAACCCAGTACTTGGTGGCAAAACCCTTGTTGGCAATCACAGAGGTCAGATGTTTCTTGTAGAGAATGTGACCAGCTGTGATTGGACCTTTACCACCATCTGTGATCAGCTGTGTCCAAAAGACATAGCGATCACAGAGCATGGCCGATGCGCGCGCACGAAAAAGGGTTAAAACCACTCGTACAGTGCGGCTATAGCCGCGGTATAGCTGCGCTGTCCCATTGATTTCAATGGGCAGGAGCGGTTTAGGAGCGGTGAATACACCGCTCCTTTACCGCTCCAAAGATGCGGCTGAAGATTTTTTCTTCTCCTGCCAGCGCACCGCTTCAGTGTGAAAGCCCTATTGAAAATTTCCACCTCTATTCCTGTTCTGGTGACAACTCAAATTTTTATTTATTCTTACTGTCACTCCCAGTGACACTGGTGATTAGGACAATTAGAGAGATTTAGGGCTTGTGTCGACAAGCTTTTGTTCTCATCAAACGGGTTTTGCATTCACATAGAAGCCTATGGAACCGATAAACCCCACAGGAATCAGGTCAGAAGGAGGTCAACTGCACCAGCCAATGAATCTCATAAGCGTCTCAAATGGATGTGAAAATGAAGCAATTTACAGAAGCGAAAAACCCATCATTGATACAGGCCCAAATCTTCCTGGTAGTAGTTCTAACCCCTCACCACTCTCTAAGGGCCGGTTCACACCACAAAAACGCACTCCAGGTCCGTTCCAGATGCGTTTCTGCATGCACCTTAATGCGTTTGTGCATTTTCGATGCGTTTCCAGATGCATTCCAAGGGCTTTTTTTCCCTTTTTTCTTGTTGTTTTTTTTTTTACTATACCAGGGTCCAGTGCATTTTTGATGTGTTTCATTCAGTACAGAAAAAAAAAAATGCAGCATGTTCTACTTTTTTTCTGGAACTGCAAAGCCCTGAAACTGATCGCACTAGTGTGAACTATGCCATTGGAAACCATATATCCTACTTTCCATACGTTTTTGATGCAGAACAAAAATGCAGTGGACTGAATGTGGCGTGAAATGGTGTTCACACCACATGCAGTTCTGTGCGCTTTTTTTCTGCACTAAAAATGCATGCACATTGTTTTTCATGTATTCCAATGGCTCTAGTTCACACCAATGCAGTCAGTTCCAGTCAGTTTCGGCACCAGAAACGGACTGCACTGTTGTGAACTAGAGCCATTAGAATACATGGAAAACACTGTGCATGCATTTTTAGGGCCTGTTTACACCACAAAAATGCACTACCAGTTCACAGCACATGCAGTTCCAGTGCGTTTTGTATACAATTTGCTAGGTTCCAGCACAGTTCTGTGAAAAAAAAAAAAAAAAAAAAAAAAATGCAGCACGCTCTACTTTTTTTCTGCACCGGAAACTGACCGCACTGATGTGAACTAGAGCCACTGGAATACATGGAAAACATTAGTGCAGAAAAAAAGCGCACGGAACTGCATTTGGAGTGAACTAGTACTAAATGTTAAAAAAAAGGTTGCCTTTGGTTATATTTCAAGGTAGAATTCCAGATGTGGATATTTTATACATGGTTACATAGGTCCAGCTTGGACAATATACCTATACATATACCATACCTAGCTGATGCCCCTAGAAGCTGGAAATCACTGTGGAAGATACCGCTACTCCAGTGATCTCCACTTGCTTCTGCTCTGGGTGCACTTCTGCTTACATAACACAGGAGGTTGGCTGCTTTGTACAGGCACCTATCAGAGAACGCATTATTTTTTCTGAATTAATAAAAAAGCATTCCCTGATTGGACGAGGCAGTGAGGCAGGGCAGTAACGTCATGCTCTCCCCCTTGCCCAATCAGAGAATGCTTTACATAAATTCAGAAAAAGCATGCTCTCAAATGCAGGGCAGCCACCCAGCGTGGGACCTAGAAGCAAGTGTAGGTCACTGGAATAGTGATGTATACTACAGTGATTTCCAGCCTCTAAGGGCCTTGGCCAGATATGGTATATACATCATTACATAGGTCCAAGTTGGACTAATGTTAACCAAGTATAAAATATCCATACCTGGGGGTTCATTTTTAAAGAAAACTTGTTACTACCGAAACCTTAAAAAGGAGGTGTTACAGCCTGGGGAAAAATAAATTAAAAGTCAGCAGCTACAAATACTGTAGTTGCTGACTTTTAATCTTAGGACATTTACCTGTCCAGGGAGCCCGAGATGGTGCTGCCACCACCATCTCTACTAAGGGAAACCGGCACTGAAGCCTTTTGGCTTCACAGACTGTTCCCTACTGCACACGCGTGAGGTGCGCTGCTCTAATTACCCCGGCAGCGGAGGAAGGAGCCCAAACTTCCAGAGGGGCGGCGCAGTCTCCCATAAGTGGGGACAGGGACCTGTCAAAAACAGTTACCCGTTGCCCCCCCTCCCCCTGAAAGGTGCCAAATGTGGGGTGGGGCAGAGCAAATAAGCGGAAATTCCACTTTTGGGTGGAACTCCGCTTTAAAAGCTGTCCGTGTAGACCTCTCTCTTTCAAAAAAGTTACTCACCATGCCATCATGTTGGCCCTCTGGCTTCAATGTTTCCTAAGACAAAGTAAAAACCAATTCTGCAGATGAAAAACTTCTGACTTTCCCGATCTCAGTGCTTTGCTTTAGGTTAGCGACATTACAATTACAAGTAGGCAAGCAATGGCAAACCAAACATTCCCTATTTTATCTTAATTCTAAGTGCATTAAATTGCTCTAATCTTATTGGTTTCTAAGGATGGTTCCATATCTGTGCATCATAATTAAAAACACGTTTGTGTCGCATGTTCTTGCGATGTTCGATTAGTGGCATGATGAAACGTTATGCCAAAAGTACTGCCAGAATTATGGAACCAGTAGTGCTTCAAAACATCGTTCAAACAGACCGCACACACAAAAAGTACTCGTACACACAGCAAACATGTGGAAGAAGGTCCTCTGGTCAGATGAGACCAAAATTGAATTTTTTGGCCTACAAGCAAAACACAATGTGTGGCAGAAAAATTGCACATCACCCTGAACACACCACCCCCACCGTGAAGCAAGGACAGGGAAGCTGGTCAGAGTTGATGGGAAGATGGTTGGAGCCAAATACAGGACAATCTTAGAAGAAAACCTGTTATGCCGCGTACACACGAGCGGACTTTACGGCAGACTTTGCCCGGCAGACTTTTCTATGGACTTTATGACGGACTTTCTGAATGAACGGACTTGCCTACACACATTCCACCAAAGTCCGTCGAATTTGTACGTGATGACGTACGACCGGACTAAAACAAGGAAGTTCATAGCCAGTAGCCAATAGCTGCCCTAGCGTGGCTTTTTGTCCGTCGAACTAGCATACAGACGAGCGGACTTTTTGACCGGACTTGAGTTCGACGGATAGATTTAAAACATGTTTCAAATCTAAGTCCGTCCAACTTTTGAGAAAACAAAGTCCGCTGGAGCCCCACACACGATCGAATTGTCCGACAAAATCCCGTCCGCCGGGCAAAGTCTGCCGTAAAGTCCGCTCGTGTGTACGCGGCATAAGTCTGCAAAAGACTAGAGATTAGGGAAGAGGATCACCTTCTAGCAGGACAACGATCCTAAACATACAGCCAGAGCTACAAAAGAACTATTTAGATAAAAGCATATTCGTGTGTTAGAATTGCCCAAAGTTCAGACCTAAATCCAATTGAGAATCTGTGGCAAGACTTGAAAATTGCTGTTCACAGACACTTTCCATCCAATCTGACAGAGCTTGAGCTATTTTGCAGAGAAGAATGGGCAAAAAAGTCACTCTAGATGTGCAAAGCTGGTAGAGAAATCCCCAAAAAGACTTGCAGCTGTAATTGCAGTGAAAGGTGGTTCTACAAAGTACTGACTCAGGGGTGCTGAATACAAATGTACGCCATACTTTTCATATATTTGTAAAAAATGTTGAACCATTTATCATTTTCCTTCCACTTCACAATTACGTGCCACTTTGTGTTGGTCTATCACATAAAATCCCAATAAAATACATTTAAGTTTTTGGCTGCAACATGACAAAATGTGGATAACTTCAAGGGGTATGAATACTTTTTCAAGGCACTGTATGTTTACCAAATGACAATGTGCATGGCTATATGCAAACAGGAAAATCAGGAGCCACTCCAATCAGTGTGCACTTATAGGCCAACCATACACCACACAATCTGACTATACAATCTCCTTTAGATCTATCATCAAATATATAGTATACATTATCTGCCTGACTTGACACTAATTAAAGCAGAACTAAAGTGACGATAACGGTCCTACTCTCCAATGGTCCTGGTCCCTTGCTATTATCTTCCAGTATTCTGGCATCTTGATTGCTCAGCTTGGGAGGACATAACTCTTGCACATGCGCAGGAGTCAATTATCCCAGCACACAGGGATGCAGACAGGGCTGTAAGCTGAGCTGCACATGCCCAGCTCGGTTTACATGCCATACAAGGACTGCGAGCAAGCAGGTAGGCTTATTTTAAATTGCGGAAAACGTATTGTGGGGTTGATTACCAAAACTGGAGATTGCAAAATCTGGTGCAGCTGTGCATGGTAGCCAATCATCTTCTAACTTCACGTTGTTCAAAGTGGTTATAAAGCCCAAATATGTTTTACCTTAATGCATTCCTTACATGAAGGTAAAAATGTTTAGGTGTCAGTGTCCCCCCCTCCCCCTTTTTATTACCTGAGCCCTCATTCGATCGAGCACCGTGCACGTCTGCAGCTCTGCTCTCCTTTCACTTCTGGGTTTTGCTGGCTGTGCTGGGGCACCAGGAGCCATTGGCTCATGCTGCTGGCATTCCAAGCCAGTGAGGAGGGAGCGTGGCCAAGTCCCACTATCTGTCAATGGACACATCAGCGGGGCTCCGATGCGAGCACGCATGAGTGTTGCCATGGGAAGCGGCTTCCCATGTGGGCATGGTACAGAGGGGAGAGGCCAGGAGCACCGGTGGGGGACCCGAAAAAAAGAGTCAGTTCACAGCCGCTCTGTGCATTTATATTGCACAGAGAAGGGAAGTATAGAAAAGTTATTGAAAAAAAAAATGTATCTTTACAATCACTTTAAGCTTTGACGTAAAAAAAACCTGGAAGCTGATTCATTTCTATGTACAGATACACCAGATTTAGAACTCTCCAGTTTTAGTAAATCAACCCCTGTATGTCCCTTCTGTGATAATAGCCTGCCGCAGATTAATAGACGACTTCAATTCAGCTTAAGGCCTCTTTCACATGGACTGTCCGTTCAGGTCCGCCTGTCAGTTTTTTAGGCGGACCTGAACGGACACTCCATGGAGGTCTATGGAGCGTCGGATGTCAGCGGTGACATGTCCGCTAACATCCGACCCGCTCCGATCCGAAAAAGTGTAACGGAGGAAAGACCTACTTTTCCATCCGTTTTCGGATCGGGTGAGGACGGACTCTACGGTCCGTCCTCACCCGATCCCCCATAGGGGAGAGCGGCGCTCTGACAGGTGCGTCGCTGCACAGTGCGCAGCGACGCACCTGTCATTTTCCTGCTCAGCAGGGATCGGCGGAGTGATCCCCGCTGAGCAAGCAGATGTTCACGGGGCGGATCATCACTGATCCGCCCCATGTGAGAGAGCCCTTAGTCCCTGTTCACAATGATGCGAATTCAATGCGGATTAGATCCGAAAGGCATAGATTTGCAGGTCATCTGGAAAAAACAATGGTTTTAATTGAATGATGTTCATATGTGGTGCGATTGTAATCCAGTACAAAAAAAAAAGCAGCCTGTGCGAGTTTAGTGAAATTGCATCAGACTGGCACCGTAGCAGTGTGAACAGTTTTTTTGTCATGCAACCCGCTGGTCGGAGCTGCTGTACTAAGCATGTAAAGTTAGTTCAGCGATCTCCACCGCTGAGCTGTCATGTGCTGACAGGGGGTGCCCCCCCTCCATCAGAACACGCCAATTAGTACACTCTGCCATTGGCTGAGAGTGCTGATCCGGAGTCGTTCGGCTGCTGGTTTTCCAGCATGCACGTCCAACATAAGCCGTCCGTTCAGCCGCCTTATGTTAGGCAGACCGACATACACACGGGCCGAAAGTCTAACTTTTTTTTTTTTTTTAACCGCCCGTTGTCTCCCGACATTTGGCCTGTGTGTTTAGGGCTTCAAAAGGATTGTTTAGGCTTGTTTTCAAACTACATTGTTTTGGTAAAGCGAAATGAGATTTCACAATTTGACTGTATAGTAGAGTTGCCGCCTCATCCCTTTAAAACGGAACACGTATTCATTACACAGGTTCTGAGACTAATTTAATGCAGTTAAGGCACTAAAAGTTTAATTACAAACTTAAATCAACCACTGAACCTTTGTAAACAACAAGTATTTGGTTTTAAAAAGATGAGGTGGCAACTCTATTGAATAGTGTATGGCCACCGTCGGTGTCTAAAATGTATTAACTGCAAGCTTTTTTTCCCCCTTTTTAATGACTTTCCTTTTTGTTGAAAACACCATTGATCCTGTCAGTGAATTGCTGTTACTGGTTGGCGGTGTCAGCAACTTTCGGCCTCATCTGGTCACTGCAACTTTGGCGCCATATTGTGCATGCTCCGGATCTTCAAATAAAGCCATCTACAGTGGGGACGGAAAGTATTCAGACCCCCTTAAATTTTTCACTCTTTGTTATATTGCAGCCATTTGCTAAAATCATTTAAAGTTCATTTTTTTCCTCATTAATGTACACACAGCACCCCATATTGACAGAAAAACACAGAATGGTTGCCATTTTTGCAGATTTATTAAAAAAGAAAAACTGAAATATCACATGGTTCTAAGTATTCAGACCCTTTGCTGTGACACCCATATATTTAACTCAGGTGCTGTCCATTTCTTCTGATCATCCTTGAGATGGTTCTACACCTTCATTTGAGTCCAGCTGTGTTTGATTATACTGATTGGACACAGGAAAGCCACACACCTGTCTATATAAAAGACCTTACAGCTCACAGTGCATGTCAGAGCAAATGAGAATCATGAGGTCAAAAGGAAGTGCCTGAAGAGCTCAGAGACAGAATTGTGGCAAGGCACAGATCTGGCCAAGGTTACAAAAAAAAAAATTCTGCTGCACTTAAGGTTCCTAAGAGCACAGTGGCCTCCATAGTCCTTAAACAGAAGACGTTTGGGACGACCAGAACACTTCCTAGAGCTGGCCATCCGGCCAAACTGCGCTATCAGGGGAGAAGAGCCTTGGTGAGAGAGGTAAAGAAGAACCCAAAGATCACTGTGGCTGAGCTCCAGAGATGCAGTCGGGAAATGGGAGAAAGTTGTAGAAAGTCAACCATCACTGCAGCCCTCCACCAGTCGGGGCATTATGGCAGAGTGGCCCGACGGAAGCCTCTCCTCAGTGCAAGACACATGAAAGCCCGCATGGAGTTTTCTAAAAAAAAAAAAAAAACACCCGAAGGACTCCAAGATGGTGAGAAATAAGATTCTCTGGTCTGATGAGACCAAGATAGAACTTTTTGGCCTTAATTCTAGTGGTATGTGTGGAGAAAACCAGGCACTGCTCATCACCTGTCCAATACAGTCCCAACAGTGAAGCATGGTGGTGGCAGCATCATGCTGTGGGGGTGTTTTTCAGCTGCAGGGACAGGACGACTGGTTGCAATAGAGGGAAAGATGAATGCGGCCAAGTACAGGGATATCCTGGATGAAAACCTTCTCCAGAGTGCTCAGGACCTCAGACTGGGCTGAAGGTTTATCTTCCAACAAGACAATGACCCTAAGCACACAGCTAAAATAACGGAGTAGCTTCTCAACAACTCCATGACTGTTCTTGAATGGCCCAGCCAGAGCCCTGACTTAACCCCAATTGAGCATCTCTGGAGAGACCTAAAAATGGCTGTCCACCAACGTTTACCATCCAACCTGACAGAACTGGAGAGGATCTGCAAGGAGGAATGGCAGAGGATCCCCAAATCAAGGTGTGAAAAACTTGTTGCATCTTTCCCAAAAAGACTCATGCCTGTATTAGATCAAAAGGGGCTTCTACTAAATACCGAGCAAAGGGTCTGAATACTTAGGACCATGTGATATTTCAGTTTTTCTTTTTTAATAAATCTGCAAAAATGTCAACAATTCTGTGTTTTTCTGTCAATATGGGGGGCTGTGTGTACATTAATGAGGAAAAAAAAATGAACTTAAATGATTTTAGCAAATGGTTGCAATATAACAAAGAGTGAAAAATTTAAGGGGGTCTGAATACTTTCCGTCCCCACTGTATGTCTGGCTTACTATGAGGATGTCACAGGCTGGGCTAGAACATTTGAATGACAGGGGGTCATCCACAGAGCCTTGCTGCTATCACCGTATACAGCAACTAAGCAATGTACGTGACCCACTGCAACAAAACTCTCCCCATTCCCAGCCTTGCACAGTATAATGCTGAACAGGAGTCACATGACCGATGGAATACGACGATTAAAAAGGTGATTATTCAGTTATGTTTTGGCTTGCTTTTACCATAGACTACCTTTTTTTTTTTTTATTGTGAGCCCTGCTAATTATTAAGCTTGCCTTACCCTAGTGCTGGCAATTCTTGTTTTAGTCGAACATATGATCAAAATTCTCAGTACATTTGATGACTTCAAAAATGTTATTTGCTTTAACCATTCCATTTTGGAACAAATGGATTTTACCAATAACCACGTACACTGTTAGAAATTCATTCGACAAACTTTTTCCATCATGCTTCTTCAAATTTTTCTACTGAAAAGCCAGAAACGTCAATTTGACATTCCTAGGGATTAGAAATCAAATGTTCTTGAAATTAAATATTTTGAACAGAAATTCTACTTGTCTATGGCCACCTTTAACGAATTGCTGGTTACTCCTCTTTTAACCGCTTCCCCCCCAGCTTATAGACAAACAAAAGCTGAGTGGGAGCCCCGTTAACCTCCTCCCAAGATCAGGCCGCTCTGCGGACACTGGACACAGTGGATGGCAGATCAGTGCACCAGGCCTCTGCCGGTACCATGTGATCAAACACAGCAGATCACCTAAAAATTGAACATAATTGATAGGTTACATTCATTCCATCCCTTATGTACTATTGTGTTAATCTCGGTGACTGGTCCTGTCTGTACCATGTGATCACTGTGACCAATCACAGCCCATCTGTACCATTAGCTATGGCCAATCAGAGCTAATCACAATAGTACACACACACACACACACACACACACTGAATAAATCAAAAATGGTTGCTTATAACAGTGATTATCACTGTTCTAAATGAATCGGTGCGTACAAAAAAAAAAAAAAAAAAAAACACAAACACCACACCACACACACTACAAGATCACCTCCCTAGAGTGTTAACACTGTATTGCTTTAGTGTATGTATGAAAAAAAATAAGATAGAAATGGTAAACCCAAAGAAAAAAAAAATGTAATAAAGAATTATTTTTTGACACAGTGTCAGCAGTTAGTAACTCTAGGTCTAAGAAAAAAAAAAACCCACACGGCCCCCTCCACCCTAAAATCCATACCAGACCCTTATCCAAGTATGCAGCCCAGGAAAAGGAGGGAACACACGAGTGCCCCTCTCCTGAACCATACCAGGCCCCATGCCCCCCTAAAGCACATTGTCCCCATGTTGATGGGGAGAAGGATCTCTTCCCCACAACCCTGACCTGTGGGGAACTGCGGGTGGGGGGTGGGGGGGCTTATTGGAATCTGGAAGCCCCCTTAACAAGGGGGCCTCTAGATCCCCCCCCCAATGTGAATAAGTATGGGGTACATAGTGTGTAAAAGTGGAGTAGACACAAGAGGAGTTTTTGACAAGTTTTTTTTTTTTTTTCAATAAAAAGACCACACACACACACACACACACACACACCACAATGTCCCCCTGGTGTAGACCCATCATCAATCACAATGCCCGCAGCCACTGCCGACCCAAAAAAAAACAAACAAAAAAAACACAAAAAAAAAAAAAAAAAAGCTCCGCTCGCGCTGAAGGCTCCCGCAGTCTGCCTGCTCTGCCACCTGACAGTTCTTAAATAGTTAAGGGACCAGACCAACCAGCAACATCACCTGAATGCACTGCCCCCCCTGTGATGTTAGCGGCCTAGCATGCACAGTTTCGATGAAATCACAGGGGGTGATACCACAAGCCAAGGGGCTATTTAGGAACTGTCAGACGGCAGAGCAGGCAGACGGCGGGAGTCTTTAGCGTGAGCTGAGCTTTTTTTTTTCCCCTTTCTTTTTTTTTTTGGGGTCAGCGGTTGTGGAGAGATTGACAATGGATTTACTTAGGGGGACTTTAAACAAAAAACAAAAACACACAACAAAAACAAAAAGGTCTTGTCAAAAACTACATATTTTTATACTACACCTTTTTTTTTTTTTTTTGGTGAATGAGTAGGGATACTATGATAGACCCCCCCACAACCACCGGCCAGGGTTGTGGGGGGGAGGCCCTTGTTCCTGCCATTTTTTGTTAAATTTTGGCGTGAGGTTTCCATCAAAATCCATACCAAACCCATTTTTTTTTTTTTGTTTTTTTTTTATTGCCACCAATAAAAACACGGAGGCCGGCTTTCTGGCCCACTCCTTAACAACCAGCTATACACAGTTTGTTATAGAGGGGGGGACGGGGACGCAAACCACATGCTAAAAACACATACCAAAAAAACGAAACATGCATTTTTTGGTGTGGGTCCATTGAGTGCTATTACATGCAAAACACAATCTGCCGTGGGAAAAAAGATCCAAAAAACACATACATATGAACGTGTACCATAGGAAACAATATTAAATGGACTGTACTGCACTTCTGCAAAACGCACTAAAGAAAAAAAAAAAAAAAAATGCATAGGTGTGAACCTAGAGTTAGTGTCCCTTATTACTGCCACACCAGTCATACGATGGTGCTGTACTGCAGTAGCGACAGTATAAAAAAAAAAAAATTATAAATAAAGTGTATATATATATATATATATATATATATATATATATATATATATATATATATATATATATATATATATATATATATATATATATACACACACACACACACACACACACACATACACACACATATATTATATAAGGGAGGATAGGCCGTCAGTGCACCAGGATTGATACATTTTCAGATACGGTATCTCAAAAGAGTACACCCCTCACATTTTTGTAAATGTATTTTTGTATATCTTTTCATGTGACAACACTGAAGAAATGACACTTTGCTACAATGTAAAGTAGGGAGTGTACAGCTTGTATACCAGTGTAAATTTGCTGTCCCCTCAAAATAACTCAATACACAGCCATTAATGTCTAAACCGCTGGCAACAAAAGTGAGTACACCCCTAAGTGAAAATGTCTAAACTGGGACCAATTAGCTATATTCTCTCCTCAATGTCATGTGACCCGTTAGTGTTACAAGGTCTCAGGTGTGAATGGGGAGCAGTTGTGTTAAATTTGGTGTTCTTGCTCTCACTCTCTCATTCTGGTCACTGGAAGTTCAACATGGCACCTCATGGCAAAGAACTCTCTGAGGATCTGAAAAAAATAATTCTTGCTCCATATAAAGATGGCCTAGGCTATAAGAAGATTGCCAAGACCCTGAAACTGAGCTGCAGGATGGTGGTCTAGACCATACAGCAGTTTAATAGGACAGGTTCCACTCAGAACAGGCCTCACCATGGTCAACCAAAGAGGTGCTTGTGCTCAGCATCATATCCAGAAGTTGTCTTTGGGAAATGGATGTACGAGTGCTGCCAGCATTGCTGCAGCGTGTCAGTGCTCAGACCAATTTGATGCAGTGTGCGGCGTATGGTCTACATGACTGTCATCTCAGAAGGAAGGAAGCCTCTTCTAAAGATGATGCACAAGAAAGCCCACAAACAGTTTGCTGAAGACAAGCAGACTAAAGGACATGGATTACTGGAACCATGTCCTGTGGTCTGAAGCAGAGCATGATCCCCTCCCTTTGGAGACTGGGCCGCAGAGCAGTATTCCAACATAACGACCCCAAACACACCTCAAAGACGACCACTGGCCAGGCATGTCTCCAGACCTAAACCCTATTGAGCATCTGTGGGGCATCCTCTAACGGAAGGTGGAGGAGCGCAAGGTCTCTAACATCCACCAGCTCTGTGATATCTTCATGGAGGATTGGAAGAGGACTCCAGTGTCAACCTGTGAAGCTCTGGTGAACTCCATGCCCAAGAGGGTTAAGGCAGTGCTGGAAAATAATGGTGGCCACACAAAATATTGACACTTTGGGCCAAATTTGGACATTTTCACTTAGGGGTGTACTCACTTTTGTTGCCACCAGTTTAGACATTAATGGCTGTGTGTTGAGTTATTTTGAGGGGACAGCAAATTTACACTGTTATACAAGCTGTACACTCACTACTTTGCTACAATGTAAAGTGTAATTTCTTCAGTGCTGTCACATGAAAAGACATAAAATATTTACAAAAATGTGAGGGGTGTACTCATTTTTGTGAGATACTGTATATACCATAGTTTGTAGACACTATAACTTTCACACAAACCAATTAATATACACTTATTTGGGGGGTTAACCAAAGACATGTAGCAGTGTATACAGTATTTTGAGCTACATTTATGAAGAAAGATTTATTTGCAAAATGTTATAACAAAGAAAAGCGTTTTATTTTTCAAAATTTTCGGGGGTTTTTCGTTGCAAATTCCACCACTGTACTTCTGGGTGGGGCAGAATACCCTGGCCTCCCAAAAATTGTGTTGAGTACCCAATTGATCTATCAACAGGTCTGAGCACCATCATCCAGGGGGACCCACCTAGACCTACACAAATGACAACTTTGAAAAAGTCAGTACTTGCACTGGATGTTTGGGTATTTATTTGTATGTGTTTTATCTATCAGCCTCATATGATTCCCCCCCCCCCCCCCCCCCGTTACAAAGCATTTTATGACAGCCATATGTCAAAAAGGTGTTACAGTATCATCTGCCCTGGATAAAATACATTTTTGTAAAAAAGTAACTCCTAAATTTTATCTTTTGTAATCTATAATTGTTACTAATAAAACAGAAAATGTACCAAAAACTTCAGCAATTTTACAGTGTCAGCATATCTCACAAAGACACCAAGAAATCGACATGGCATGGGGGGGGGGGTCTTTGTTCATTAACCATCCAGAAGTCAAAAGGTGACATTTTAGGGAGACAGAGGCCACTCAAGGGAATTTCTCATTCCTTGCTAATGGCATCCTAAAATCCCAGCAAATGTCACAAGCAGAAGGGATCCCTGCTGTCCGGATGTGCGTCAGCTTTATTGATCAACACTTATTCCTCAAGAGAAAAGCAGATCACAAATGTTGTTATATAAAGATTATGAATGTTACTTCATAAATTGGAGAAACTCGCATAATATTTAGCTATAGAAAAGTAGGGAAAATTGAAGCGAGAGAAAAAAAAAAAAAAAAAAAAAGGGAATGGTGCGGACAAGAAGTACGATATGGCATCTTGGAGAAGTGGAAAAAGATGATGCCATAGTTCTGTTTATTGATGGAAGTACATAGTAATCCACAAAGCCCTGGTGAATGCATAATTGAAATGAAAGCTAGAAGAAAGGTAATAAAAGTCAAACACAGAATAAGATCTACACAAGAGGACCATTTTGTGCTTCAACATCATACACTGAGGGCTTCCAAGAGAAAATCAGTGATTCTAAGATAATCGTCATACTGCAGTTCAAAAGAAAACACGATGACACTGCAAAAATATACTTTCCACATGGTGGATAATCACATTGTATTAAAGCCTTGAGACATCCAAAGACAATAGATGGCTTCTGATTGAGCTCCCAAAAAGTCTTTCTGCCTCAATCTTACCCACCATAGCAATGCTGCTTCTGTGCATTTACAAAGACAAACAAAAGATTTTTAATAAATTCTGATTCTTTTAATACTTGGGATCACACCGGGGTCCCCATTCGTCCCCTATACCCGGGATCAGACCGGGGTCCCCATTCATCCTCTATGGCCGGGATCACACCGGGGTCCCCATTCATCCTCTATGGCCGGGATCACGCCTGTCCTCCATTCATCCTCTATGGCCGGGATCACACCTGTCCTCCATTCATCCTCTATGGCCGGGATCACGCCTGTCCTCCATTCATCCTCTATGGCCGGGATCACGCCTGTCCTCCATTCATCCTCTATGGCCGGGATCACACCAGGGTCCCCATTCATCCTCTATGGCCGGGATCACACCAGGGTCCCCATTCATCCTCTATGGCCGGGATCACACCTGTCCTCCATTCATCCTCTATGGCCGGGATCACGCCTGTCCTCCATTCATCCTCTATGGCCGGGATCACGCCTGTCCTCCATTCATCCTCCATGGCCGGGATCACACCTGTCCTCCATTCATCCTCTATGGCCGGGATCACGCCTGTCCTCCATTCATCCTCTATGGCCGGGATCACGCCTGTCCTCCATTCATCCTCTATGGCCGGGATCACGCCTGTCCTCCATTCATCGTCTATGGCCGGGATCACGCCTGTCCTCCATTCATCCTCTATGGCCGGGATCACGCCTGTCCTCCATTCATCCTCTATGGCCGGGATCACGCCTGTCCTCCATTCATCCTCTATGGCCGGGATCACACCAGGGTCCCCATTCATCCTCTATGGCCGGGATCACACCAGGGTCCCCATTCATCCTCTATGGCCGGGATCACACCAGGGTCCCCATTCATCCTCTATGGCCGGGATCACACCAGGGTCCCCATTCATCCTCTATGGCCGGGATCACACCAGGGTCCCCATTCATCCTCTATGGCCGGGATCACACCAGGGTCCCCATTCATCCTCTATGGCCGGGATCACACCTGTCCTCCATTCATCCTCTATGGCCGGGATCACACCGGTCCTCCATTTATCCTCTATGGCCGGGATCACACCGGGGTCCCCATTCATCCTCTATGGCCGGGATCACACCTGTCCTCCATTCATCCTCTATGGCCGGGATCACACCGGTCCTCCATTTATCCTCTATGGCCGGGATCACACCGGTCCTCCATTTATCCTCTATGGCCGGGATCACACCGGGGTCCCCATTCATCCTCTATGGCCGGGATCACACCGGTCCCCCATTCATCCTCTATGGCCGGGATCACACCGGTCCCCCATTCATCCTCTATGGCCGGGATCACACCGGTCCCCCATTCATCCTCTATGGCCGGGATCACACCGGGGTCCCCATTCATCCTCTATGGCCGGGATCACACCTGTCCCCCATTCATCCTCTATGGCCGGGATCACACCGGTCCCCCATTTATCCTCTATGGCCGGGATCACACCTGTCCCCCATTCATCCTCTATGGCCGGGATCACACCGGTCCCCCATTCATCCTCTATGGCCGGGATCACACCGGTCCCCCATTCATCCTCTATGGCCGGGATCACACCTGTCCCCCATTCATCCTCTATGGCCGGGATCACACCTGTCCCCCATTCATCCTCTATGGCCGGGATCACACCGGTCCCCCATTCATCCTCTATGGCCGGGATCACACCGGGGTCCCCATTCATCCTCTATGGCCGGGATCACACCTGTCCCCCATTCATCCTCTATGGCCGGGATCACACCGGGGTCCCCATTCATCCTCTATGGCCGGGATCACACCGGTCCCCCATTCATCCTCTATGGCCGGGATCACACCGGTCCTCCATTCATCCTCTATGGCCGGGATCACACCGGTCCCCCATTCATCCTCTATGGCCGGGATCACACCGGGGTCCCCATTCATCCTCTATGGCCGGGATCACACCTGTCCCCCATTCATCCTCTATGGCCGGGATCACACCGGGGTCCCCATTCATCCTCTATGGCCGGGATCACACCGGTCCCCCATTCATCCTCTATGGCCGGGATCACACCTGTCCCCCATTCATCCTCTATGGCCGGGATCACACCGGTCCTCCATTCATCCTCTATGGCCGGGATCACACCGGGGTCCCCATTCATCCTCTATGGCCGGGATCACACCTGTCCTCCATTCATCCTCTATGGCCGGGATCACACCGGTCCTCCATTTATCCTCTATGGCCGGGATCACACCGGGGTCCCCATTCATCCTCTATGGCCGGGATCACACCGGTCCCCCATTCATCCTCTATGGCCGGGATCACACCGGTCCCCCATTCATCCTCTATGGCCGGGATCACACCGGTCCCCCATTCATCCTCTATGGCCGGGATCACACCGGGGTCCCCATTCATCCTCTATGGCCGGGATCACACCGGGGTCCCCATTCATCCTCTATGGCCGGGATCACACCGGTCCCCCATTTATCCTCTATGGCCGGGATCACACCTGTCCCCCATTCATCCTCTATGGCCGGGATCACACCGGTCCCCCATTCATCCTCTATGGCCGGGATCACACCGGTCCTCCATTCATCCTCTATGGCCGGGATCACACCGGTCCTCCATTCATCCTCTATGGCCGGGATCACACCGGGGTCCCCATTCATCCTCTATGGCCGGGATCACACCTGTCCCCCATTCATCCTCTATGGCCGGGATCACACCGGGGTCCCCATTCATCCTCTATGGCCGGGATCACACCGGTCCCCCATTCATCCTCTATGGCCGGGATCACACCGGTCCTCCATTCATCCTCTATGGCCGGGATCACACCGGTCCCCCATTCATCCTCTATGGCCGGGATCACACCGGGGTCCCCATTCATCCTCTATGGCCGGGATCACACCTGTCCCCCATTCATCCTCTATGGCCGGGATCACACCGGGGTCCCCATTCATCCTCTATGGCCGGGATCACACCGGGGTCCCCATTCATCCTCTATGGCCGGGATCACACCGGTCCCCCATTCATCCTCTATGGCCGGGATCACACCTGTCCCCCATTCATCCTCTATGGCCGGGATCACACCGGTCCTCCATTCATCCTCTATGGCCGGGATCACACCGGTCCTCCATTCATCCTCTATGGCCGGGATCACACCGGTCCTCCATTCATCCTCTATGGCTGGGATCACACCTGTCCCCCATTCATCCTGTATGGTCGGGATCACACCGGTCCTCCATTCATCCTCTATGGTCACCACTCCATATCACACAATGGGTGTTGCAGCTGCTGCAATGACTACCTTGGTCTCCTTCACATCCTGTCGGATGCCCTCGGGGTACCACTGGACCCGCACATAGCCTCTCTTCAGGGGCCCGAACCTGCTGGCCTCACCGGCGGTGTCCGAGCCGGGACTCCCCTGTACACCTCCTCCTCCGCCGCCCCTTCTCCTCCGGCCCCCCGCGGCATCCTCCTCTTCTTCCGCCGCTACCACCACCACTTCGTCCTCCTCCTCGCTCTCCGAGTCCTCTCCGTGCATTAACCTGACCAGGCCGAAGCGGCTCTGGCCCCGGTAGGTACCGAACACCAGGTCGTGCGAGAAGAGAAGCCGCTGGGAGCCATCGCTACCGGACAGAGGAGGCAAGTCTCCGGTAACGGGAGAAGACAGACCGTCCGCCATTGTTGTTGTCCGGAAGAGAACACAGGCTCTGCCGCTGGCCTGGGCGGTTACCAAGGAAAAGTCAGCGTATGGGCGAGCTGACATCACCACGCTGCACGTCGTTGTTAAGGTGCAGGGATGCTGTTGCTAGGGAAACCATGAGCTCTCTGTTGTCAGGGGACCTGCAGAGGGGACAGCCTGCTGCATGTGAACTGTGACTAGGCTCTGCATTCCTGCACTGAGTATAGGGAGAGCCTTGGATCTTATAGTGTAAAAACAGGACTGCTCACTGGTCACAAACCTTAAAATACATCCCCTCTTTTATTAAAATAATTTTATATATATATATTCCAGCATGTTTATTTTTTACTTTGATGTTATTAAAAATTACCATTCCACTTCTATCTGTAAGCATTCTCAGTTCTCCTCTTCTTATTTCATAGGTGGTCAGAATTGCATTTTCCTTTTTTTGTAAATTTAAACCATCGACAATGGTTTCCCGTAACAGTTACAATCAAGGCACGTCCTGAATGCTAACTGTCACAGTTGCTTCCGCTCTTAACTGAACTGCCAAGTCATCAAATGTCTGGTGTCATAGCTGTTCACATGTGCAGCACCATGGCCACTCCAGATCAGAGGCTAAGATGGCAGCTTCCTTGGCTGCAAAGGATAGGAAGGGTTTAGGTGCACTTTAATTTTATTTATTTTGATGAGGAAACAAAAAAATTAAAATAAAAAAAAAAAAATAGTAGAAAGCAAAGTAATGTACAAAGAATGATGTCACTCATCTGGGATTACAATTGTACATGTAATTAAGGCATTATTAAAACCCAACTCCAGGAAATTTAAAAATGATCTCTTTCAGTGGGGCTGTGCCTGGGATAATTGCTCATTTTGGTCTAGGGCAGGGGTCTCCAAACTTCCTAAACAAAGGGCCAGTTCTCTGCCTTTCAGACAGTGCACCATTGTTGGTGTCAGTGGGAAGAATAGTGCCCCATCATTGGTGTCAGTAGGAGGAATGGTGCACCATCATTGGTATTAGTGGAAAGAAAAGTGCCCCATCATTGGTATCAGTGGAAGGAATAGTGCCCCATCATTGGTGTCAGTAGGAGGGATGGTGCACCATCATTGGTATTAGTGGAAAGAAAAGTGCCCCATCATTGGTATCAGTGGAAGGAATAGTGCCCCATCATTGGTGTCAGTGGGAGGAATGATGCCCCATCATTGGTATCAGTGGAAGGAATAGTGCCCCAATAATTGGTATCAGTGGGAGGAATAGTGTCCCATCATTGGTATCCATGGGACGAATAATGCCCCATCATTTTTATCAGTGGGAGGAATAGTCCCCACTGTTGGTGTCAGTGGGAAGAATAGTGCCCCATCATTGGTGTCAGTGGGAGGAATAGTGCCCCATCATTGGTATCAATGGGAAGAATAATGCCCCATCATTGATATCAGTGGGAGGAATAGTCCCCACTGTTGATGTTAGTGGGAAGAATAGTGCCCCATCATTGGTCTCAGTGGGAGGAATAGTGCACCATCATTGGTATCAGTGGGAGTAATAGTGCCCCATCATTGGTGTTAGTGGGCGGAATATTGCCCCATCATTGGTGTCAGTGGGAGGAATGATGCCCCATCATTGGTATCAGTGGGAGGAATAATGACCCATCATTGGTATCAGTGGGAGGAATAGTCCCCACGTTGGTGTCAGTTGGAAGAATAGTGCCTCATCATTGGTGTCAGTGGGAGGAATAGTGCCCCATCATTGGTGTCAGTGGGAGGAACTGTGCCCCATCATTAGTATCAGTGTGAGGAATAATGCCCCATCAGTAGTATCAGTGTGAGGAATAATGCCCCATCATTGGTATTAGTGGGAGGAATAGTCCCCACTGTTGGTGTCAGTGGGAAGAATAGTGCTCCATCATTGGTGTCAGTGGGAAGAATAGTGCCCCATCATTGGTGTCAGTAGGAGGAATGGTGCACCATCATTGGTATTAGTGGAAAGAAAAGAGCCCCATCATTGGTATCAGTGGAAGGAATAGTGCCCCATCATTGGTGTCAGTGGGAGGAATAGTGCCCCATCATTGGTGTCAGTGGGAGGAATAGCGCCCCATTATTGGTGTCAGTGGAAGAATAGTGCCCTGTCGTTGGTGTCAGTGGGAAGAATAGTGCCCCATCATTTGTATCAGTGGGAGGAATAGTGCCCTACTGTTGGTGTCAGTGAAAGCAATGGTGCCTCATCCTTGGTATCAGTAGGAGGAATAGTGCCACAAGGGCCTTACAAAGGCAAGCAAAGGGCCACGGAAGATCTCTATAGATCTAACGCCCAATCAAGTTGTCTGCATTGATGAGTCCCTGATCACGTTTTCTGGCTGCTTGTCATGCAAACAGTACCTTCCCAGCAAGCGTGCCAGATACGAGGTCAAGATGTATAAGCTCTGTGACAGGGCAACAGGCTATACATGTAGTTTTATGGTTTAAGAGGGAAGAGATAGTTACGTAGAGCTGGAGAACTGCCCTGACTACATAGGAAGTGCTGGTAAGATTGTGTGTGACTTGGTATCACCCTTATTCGGAAAGGGGTACCATTTGTATGTGGACAAATATTACATGAGCGTGCCACTTTTTAGTCACTTGTTTGATCACGGAATTGGCGCATGTGGCACCGTGTGATTTAATCTTACCCCAGAGGCTTGTAGATTCCCGTCTTAGGCTGGGGGAGAGAGCCTGCTTGCAGAGTAATAATTTGCTCGCTGTGAAGTGGAGGGATAATAAGAATGTTTTAGTTCTGTCCTCCCTTCACGCAGACAGGACGGTCCAAATTCAAACGGCGACTGATGTTGTGGAGAAACCCCTCTGTGTCCAGGAATACAACCTTAATATGGGAGGAGTTGATCTTAATTACCAGTTGTTGGCGCCGCACCTAATTGCCTGTAAGGCCAGATGCTGGTATAAAAAAGTGTCTGTATATTTATTCCAATTGGCTCTGCTGAACGCTTATGTGCTATACAAAGCTTCAGGATGAACTGGATCCTTCCTTAAATTCCAGGAAGAGATCATCACAGCCCCTCTGTTTCCAGACGGTGCTCTGGCCCAACTTCCCAATCCAAATGCAGTAAGCCGGCTGCATGAGAGGCATTTTCCGTATGTCCTCCCTGGTACCCCTAGCCAAAGAAATCCCCAAAGAAGATGTTATGTCTGCAGAAAACGCGGATATAGGCGTGACACCCGCTTTTATTGTCCCTCCTGTCCTGAGCAACCTGGTTTTTGCATTGGTGAATGTTTCAAACGCTACCACACACTAGTGGAGTATTAGCGTAGGGTACAGCATTGCACAGTCCTAGGGCACACTTACACAGGGTCTCGAGAGATGAGATGGCCATTACATTTTGAAAGACCCTAATCTGGAACGTTTACAGTTTATATAAAAGTGCAAAAAAAAAAAAAAAACACACACAAAAACACAAAAAATAAATAAATAACAAAGATGAAAATAGTTGCGATTTTATTTTTCTTCTCTCTCTATTGTTCTCTCTCTTATGGCTGCTCCTCTATTGTCCGCTCTATTGTCCGCTCTCTATTGTTCTATATCTATTGTTCTCTCTCTATTGTTACTGTATTTTAGAACTGTAATGTTTTATTTTTACTGTTTTTCTTGAATTTGCTTTGCAGGTATAGTACTTACTGTTATACTGTAATGTTACTGTTTTATTATTAACCATCATTTGCTTAGCAGGTACGCCATTCAGCTGCAGCATGGGTTTATTTATTCTGACAGCAACAGCATTTGCTCCCATGATACGTAAAGCCGTGACTCCAGCGCTGTAGGAGGTGATTTCACAACCACAGTTAAAAAAAAGAGCATATATGCCGAAGCATGGGGGCAGGGGCGGAGGAGCGATTTGCTCCTAACATTAGGGGCGGATTACCCCCATGCTTCGGCATATATTTTTTTGGCACAGATTGCATAAAAAAAATTAAGTTGTTTTATTGAGTTAATGTTTTATCGTTACCATTGTTTGCTTTTCAGGTACAATATTCAGCTGCAGCACTGATTTATTTATCTTGACAGCAACAGGGTTTAGCCTCACGATACAAAAATCAGCGACTCCAGCAGTGTAGGAGGTGATTTCACTACCACAGTTTAAAAAAAAATGGTGCATGTAAGCCCATCATTAGAAGTGGGTGGATGAAGGGCAGTATTCTAATGGAGGGCATACCCACCGATCAATCCCTTTTTTTCGTTCTGCCCACAGGCTGCATGAAAAAAAGATCATTACAATATATGCCCAACAAGGACCAGCAACGTACTGGGATGTTGCTGAACTTTGAGTGGTTATACCAGAATAATGCCTGCAGGTTTAGGTATCATCTTGGTATCATTCTTTGCAGCCAGCAGTCAGCATGTAAAAGCAATCCTAGCAGCTAATTAGCCTCTAGACTGCTTTTACAAGCAGTGGGAGAGAACAACCCCCCTCTCACCATCTTCCATGGTTTTCTCTGGATCTCCTGTCCCAACAGGGAACTCGAGAATGTATCCGGTGGTTCCGCCAGCTGACCATAGAGCTGATCGGAGACCAGAACAGCTCCAATCATCTTTATGGCCTAAGAAACCAGAAGCTATGAGCATTTAATGACTTAAGTTTCACCGGATATAAACAGCGCCATTGGGAAAGCATTTTATCACACCGATCTTGGTGTGGTCAGATGCTTTGAGGGCAGAGGAGAGATCTAGGGTCTAATAGACCCCAATTTTTTCAAAAAAGAATACCTGTCACTACCTATTGCTATCATAGGGGATATTTACATTCCCTGATATAACAATAAAAATGATTTTAAAAAATTGAAAAGAACAGTTTAAAAATAAAATACATAAGCAAAATAAATAATAGACAAATAAAAAAAAAAGCACCCCTGATCCCCCCCCCCCATGCTCACACGAAAAGGCGAACGCAAGCGTCGGTCTGGTGTCATATGTAAACAGCAATTGCACCGTGAATGTGAGGTATCACTGCAAAGGTCAGATTGAGGGCTGTAATTCTAGCAGTAGACCTCCTCTGTAAATCTAAAGTGGTTACTTGTAAAGGATTTTAAAGGCTTTTAAAAATGTATGTAGTTTGTCGTCGCTACACGTTTGTGCGCAATTTTAAAGCATGTCGTGTTTGATATCCATGTACTCAGCATAAGATCATCTTTTTCTTTTATCAAACATTTGGGCAATATAATGTGTTTTAGTGCATTAAATGAAAAAAAGTGTTTTTTTCCCAAAAAAATACTGCGCAAATACTGTGTGAAAAAAATTGCAACACCCACTATTTTAATCTGTAGGGCCTTTGCTTTAAAAAAATATATAATGGGGGTTCAAAGTAATTTTCTAGCAAAAAAAAAAAAAATTTTCATGTGAACAAAAAGTGTCAAAAAAGGCTTTGTCTTCAAGTGGTTAGAAGAGCGGGTGATGTGTGACATAAGCTTCTAAATTTTGTGCATAAAATGCCAGGACAATTCAACCCCCCACCCCCAAATGACCCCATTTTGGAAAGTAGACACTTCAAACTATTTGCTGAGATGTATGTTGTGTCCATGGAATATTTTATATTTTGCCACAAGTTTCAGAAACATTACAATTTTATTTATTTATTTATTTTTTATACAAAGTTGTCACTAAATGATATATTGTTCAAACATGGCATGGTTATATGTGGAATTACACCCCAAAATACATTCTGCTGCTTCTCCTGAGTATGGGGATACCACATGTGTGAGACTTTTTGGGAGCCTATCCGTGTACAGGACCCCAAAAACCAATCACCGCCTTCAGGCTTTCTAAAGGCGTAAAAATTGTGATCCTCACTACCAATCACAGTTATGGAGGACCTGAAATGTCCAGATAGCACAAAACCCCCCCAAATGTTCCCATTTTGAAAAGTAGACACCCCAAGGTGCTAAGAGGCACGGTGAGTATTTTGCAGATCTCATTTGTTTTTGAAAATGAAGAAAGATAAAAAAATGTTTTAATTTTTAAAACTTTGTGACAAAAAGCGAGATCTGCAAAATACTCAGCATGCCTCTCAGCAAATAGCTTGGGGTGTCTACTTTCCAAAATGGGGTCATTTGGGGGGGGGGTTGTGCTAACTGGGCATTTCATGGCCTCCGAAACTGTGATAGGTAGTGAGGAGTGAATTAAAAATTTACGCCCTTAGAAAGCCTGAAGGCAGTGATTGGTTTTCGGGGCCCCGTACGTGGTTAGACTGCCAAAAAGTCCCACACATGTGGTATCCCCATACCTAGGAGAAGCAGCAGAATGTATTTTGGGGTGTAATTCCACATATAGCCATGCCATGTTTGAACAATAGATCATTTAGTGACAACTTTGTGTAAAAAAAAGAAATGTAAATTTTCCCAAAACTTGTGGCAAAATATTAAATATTCCACTCAACATGCCTCTCAGCAAATAGCTTGAAGTGTCTTCTTTCCAAAACAAAATTGATGTCCTTTTTTTCCCACAAATAGAGCTTTCTTTTGGTGGTATTTGATCGCCTCTGTGATTTTTTTATTTTTTGCGCTATAAACAAAAAAACAGCGACAATTTTGAAAAAAAACGCAGTATTTTTTACTTTTTGCTATAATAAATATCCCCCAAAAATATATAAAAAAAAATGTTTTTCCTCAGTTTAGGCGGATATGTATTCTTCTACATATTTTTAGTAAAAAAAAATCGCAAAAAAGCGTATATTGATTGGTTTGCGCAAAATGTATAGCGTCTACAAAATAGGGGATAGTTTTATGGCATTTTTATTTTTAATTTTTCTTTTTTATTAGTAATGGCAGCGATCTGCGGTTTTTATCGGGACTGTGACATTATGGTGGACACATCGGACATTTTTGACACATTTTTGGTACCATTGCCATTTATACAGCGATCAGTGCGATTAGAAATGCATTGATTACTGTGTAAATGACACTGGCAGTGAAGGGGTTAACCACTAGGGGGCAGTGAAGGGGTTAAGTGTGTCCTAGGGAGTGATTCTAACTGTGGGGGGAGTGGCTTCAACACACAGGACAGTGATCACTGCTCTCGATGAAAGAGAGCTGTGATCACTGTCCTGTCACTAGGCAGAACAGGGAATGCTTTGTTTACCTAAGCATCTCCCAGTTCTTCCTCTCCGTGACACGATCGCGGGCACCCGGCGGACATCGAGTTCCCGGGACCCACAGTCACGGAGACCGCAGCAGCGCGCACCTGCTCGCGACACCGCTTCTTAAAGGGGACCTACCTGTACGCCCTTTTGGCTGCCAGTGCCATTCTGCCGACATACATCGGCATGCGCTGGTCGGCAAGCGGTTAACCACTTCAGTTGTTTTTTTTTCCTTTGGGCAGTAACAATAAATATGAGGTTGATGACTTGTCATGCGATTTGACAGTTACATATTGCATGACAAGTCACACCCCATCGCCGGCAATGGAACCGTTCATATTGCCGCGACAATGTTTTTACAGATTTCATTGCGACTTGCACAGACTTCTGGTAAATGTGTGTCCTAGTGTTCTGTGTATCCTAGCAGTGACTTGTGTTCTGTGTATCCTAGCAGTGACTTGCGTTCTGTGTATCCTAGCAGTGACTTGCGTTCTGTGTGTCCTAGCAGTGACTTGTGTTCTGTGTGTCCTAGCAGTGACTTGCGTTCTGTGTATCCTAGCAGTGACTTGCGTTCTGTGTATCCTAGCAGTGACTTGCGTTCTGTGTATCCTAGCAGTGACTTGTGTTCTGTGTGTCCTAGCAGTGACTTGTGTTCTGTGTATCCTAGCAGTGACTTGTGTTCTGTGTGTCCTAGCAGTGACTTGCGTTCTGTGTATCCTAGCAGTGACTTGTGTTCTGTGTGTCCTAGCAGTGACTTGTGTTCTGTGTATCCTAGCAGTGACTTGTGTTCTGTGTGTCCTAGCAGTGACTTGCGTTCTGTGTATCCTAGCAGTGACTTGTGTTCTGTGTGTCCTAGCAGTGACTTGTGTTCTGTGTATCCTAGCAGTGACTTGTGTTCTGTGTGTCCTAGCAGTGACTTGCGTTCTGTGTATCCTAGCAGTGACTTGTGTTCTGTGTGTCCTAGCAGTGACTTGTGTTCTGTGTATCCTAGCAGTGACTTGTGTTCTGTGTGTCCTAGCAGTGACTTGTGTTCTGTGTGTCCTAGCAGTGACTTGTGTTCTGTGTATCCTAGCAGTGACTTGTGTTCTGTGTATCCTAGCAGTGATCTGGGTTCTGTGTGTCCTAGCAGTGACTTGTGTTCTGTGTATCCTAGCAGTGACTTGTGTTCTGTGTATCCTAGTGTTAGGTACCTGGTAGTTGAGCCCGACTGGTGGAAGGAGACCTCTCTTAAGCACTGGTTCAGAAGCCACTGGAGTGGGGACAGTAGTCTACTGAGCACAGTGGGTAGGAGTGCCTGATGCGGTTTCTTGCGATGGCCAGCGCAGGAGCTGATGAGACTTCCTTCAGGGAGGCTGTATAGCCAGGCAGGAGAAGGATGTTGCAGCAGCAGAACCTGGAGCTGGAAGAGCCGGTGGTGAGCAGCGTCACAGGACACAAGCAAAGCAGAGTCAAACAGTCCGTATCAGCAGGAGATCAGGCAGGTATATGGCAGAAGGGATGATCACAGAATAGTCAGGCAGGCAGGTAATCGGCAACAGGTAACAGGATACAGCAAGGTCAGGCAGGCCGGGTCGGGTAGGAGATAGCAGAGTAGTCAGACGGAGCTGGGTCGATTCACAATAGTAACAACAGGCAGATTACAGAACTCAGGTGCAGAGCTGGAGACGAACAGCACCTGATGGAAGTAACTGACATCTATTTAAAGGGACTTTGGCGCCAAACAGCGCTAGCGCGAACGGGCGCGCGAACGGGTGCGCGCGGAAGCGCACCAGCGCCCCCCAGTGGGGAATTTGGCTGAATTGCTCTGGAAAAGCCTCTCGTGCACCTGCGTGCACGTATGTTAGCCCGATTACCACCAACACGTCCCTGACACCTAGCAGTGATCTGGGTTCTGTGTGTCCTAGCAGTGACTTGTGTTCTGTGTGTCCTAGCAGTGACTTGTGTTCTGTGTGTCCTAGCAGTGACTTGTGTTCTGTGTATCCTAGCACTGACTTGTGTTCTGTGTATCCTAGCACTGACTTGTGTTCTGTGTATCCTAGCACTAACTTGTGTTCTATGTATCCTAGCAGTGACTTGTGTTCTGTGTATCCTAGCAGTGACTTGTGTTCTGTGTGTCCTAGCACTGACTTGTGTTCTGTGTGTCCTAGCAGTGACTTGTGTTCTGTGTGTCCTAGCAGTGACTTGCGTTATGTGTGTCCTAGCAGTGATCTGGGTTCTGTGTATCCTAGCACTGACTTGTGTTCTGTGTGTCCTAGCAGTGACTTGCGTTCTGTGTATCCTAGCAGTGATCTGGGTTCTGTGTGTCCTAGCAGTGACTTGCGTTCTGTGTGTCCTAGCAGTGATCTGAGTTCTGTGTATCCTAGCACTGACTTGTGTTCTGTGTATCCTAGCACTGACTTGTGTTCTGCATATCCTAAAAGTGACTTGTGTTCTGTGTATCCTAGCATTGACTTGTGTTCTGTGTATCCTAGCACTGACTTGTGTTCTGCGTATCCTAAAAGTGACTTGTGTTCTGTGTATCCTAGCAGTGACTTGTGTTCTGCGTATCCTAGCAGTGACTTGTGTTCTGTGTGTCCTAGCACTGACTTGTGTTCTGTGTGTCCTAGCAGTGACTTGTGTTCTGTGTGTCCTAGCACTGACTTGTGTTCTGTGTGTCCTAGCACTGACTTGTGTTCTGTGTGTCCTAGCA
This sequence comes from Aquarana catesbeiana, assembly GCF_042186555.1. NCBI lineage: Eukaryota > Metazoa > Chordata > Amphibia > Anura > Ranidae > Aquarana > Aquarana catesbeiana. The sequence continues at coordinate 168,113,593 of NC_133335.1, forward strand.
GTGACTTGTGTTCTGTGTGTCCTAGCACTGACTTGTGTTCTGCGTATCCTAAAAGTGACTTGTGTTCTGTGTATCCTAGCAGTGACTTGTGTTCTGTGTATCCTAGCAGTGACTTGTGTTCTGCGTATCCTAGCACTGACTTGTGTTCTGTGTGTCCTAGCAGTGACTTGTGTTCTGTGTGTCCTAGCAGTGACTTGTGTTCTGTGTGTCCTAGCAGTGACTTGTGTTCTGTGTGTCCTAGCAGTGACTTGTGTTCTGTGTGTCCTAGCACTGACTTGTGTTCTGCGTATCCTAAAAGTGACTTGTGTTCTGTGTATCCTAGCAGTGACTTGTGTTCTGTGTATCCTAGCAGTGACTTGTGTTCTGTGTATCCTAGCACTGACTTGTGTTCTGCGTATCCTAAAAGTGACTTGTGTTCTGCGTATCCTAGCAGTGACTTGTGTTCTGTGTATCCTAGCACTGACTTGTGTTCTACGTATCCTAGCACTGACTTGTGTTCTGCGTATCCTAGCAGTAATTTGTGTTCTGTGTGTCCTAGCAGAGACTTGCGTTCTGTGTATCCTAGCAGTGACTTGCGTTCTGTGCGTCCTAGCAGTGACTTGTGTTCTGTGTGTCCTAGCAGTGACTTGCGTTCTGTGTATCCTAGCAGTGACTTGTGTTCTGTGTATCCTAGCAGTGACTTGTGTTCTGTGTGTCCTAGCACTGACTTGTGTTCTGTGTATCCTAGCAGTAATTTGTGTTCTGTGTGTCCTAGCAGTGACTTGCGTTCTGTGTATCTTAGCAGTGACTTGTGTTCTGTGTATCCTAGCAGTGACTTGCATTCTGTGTGTCCTAGCAGTGATCTGGGTTCTGTGTATCCTAGCAGTGACTTGTGTTCTGTGTGTCCTAGCAGTGATTTGTGTTCTGTGTGTCCTAGCACTGACTTGTGTTCTGCGTATCCTAGCACTGACTTGTGTTCTGTGTATCCTAGCAGTGACTTGTGTTCTGTGTGTCCTAGCAGTGACTTGTGTTCTGTGTGTCCTAGCAGTGACTTGTGTTCTGTGTGTCCTAGCAGTGACTTGTGTTCTGTGTATCCTAGCAGTGACTTGTGTTTTGTGTGTCCTAGCAGTGACTTGTGTTCTGTGTGTCCTAGCAGTGACTTGTGTTCTGTGTGTCCTAGCAGTGACTTGTGTTCTGTATATCCTAGCAGTGACTTGTGTTCTGTGTATCCTAGCAGTGATTTGTGTTCTGTGTATCCTAGCAGTGATCTGGGTTCTGTGTGTCCTAGCAGTGACTTTTGTTCTGTGTATCCTAGCAGTGACTTGTGTTCTGTGTGTCCTAGCAGTGACTTGTGTTCTGTGTGTCCTAGCAGTGACTTGTGTTCTGTGTATCCTAGCAGTGACTTGTGTTCTGTGTGTCCTAGCAGTGACTTGTGTTCTGTGTATCCTAGCAGTGATCTGGGTTCTGTGTGTCCAAGCAGTGACTTGTGTTCTGTGTGTCCTAGCAGTGACTTGTGTTCTGTGTGTCTTAGCAGTGACTTGTGTTCTGTGTATCCTAGCAATGATCTGGGTTCTGTGTGTCCTAGCAGTGACTTGTGTTCTGTGTGTCCTAGCAGTGACTTGTGTTCTGTGTGTCCTAGCAGTGACTTGTGTTCTGTGTGTCCTAGCAGTGACTTGCGTTCTGTGTGTCCTAGCAGTGATCTGGGTTCTGTGTATCCTAGCACTGACTTGTGTTCTGTGTGTCCTAGCAGTGACTTGCATTCTGTGTATCCTAGCAGTGATCTGGGTTCTGTGTGTCCTAGCAGTGACTTGCGTTCTGTGTGTCCTAGCAGTGATCTGGGTTCTGTGTATCCTAGCACTGACTTGTGTTCTGCGTATCTTAAAAGTGACTTGTGTTCTGTGTATCGTAGCACTGACTTGTGTTCTGTGTATCCTAGCAGTGACTTGTGTTCTGTGTGTCCTAGCACTGACTTGTGTTCTGCGTATCCTAGCAGTAATTTGTGTTCTGTGTGTCCTAGCAGTGACTTGCGTTCTGTGTATCCTAGCAGTGACTTGGGTTCTGTGTATCTTAGCAGTGACTTGCATTCTGTGTGTCCTAGCAGTGATCTGGGTTCTGTGTATCCTAGCAGTGACTTGTGTTCTGTGTGTCCTAGCAGTGATTTGTGTTCTGTGTGTCCTAGCACTGACTTGTGTTCTGCGTATCCTAGCACTGACTTGTGTTCTGTGTATCCTAGCAGTGACTTGTGTTCTGTGTGTCCTAGCAGTGACTTGTGTTCTGTGTGTCCTAGCAGTGACTTGTGTTCTGTGTGTCCTAGCAGTGACTTGTGTTCTGTGTGTCCTAGCAGTGACTTGTGTTCTGTGTATCCTAGCAGTGACTTGTGTTTTGTGTGTCCTAGCAGTGACTTGTGTTCTGTGTGTCCTAGCAGTGACTTGTGTTCTGTGTGTCCTAGCAGTGACTTGTGTTCTGTATATCCTAGCAGTGATCTGGGTTTTGTGTGTCCTAGCAGTGACTTGCGTTCTGCGTTTCCTAGCAGTGACTTGTGTTCTTGGTATCCGAGCAGTGACTTGCGTTCTATGTGTCCTAGCAGTGATCTGGGTTCTGTGTATCCTAGCACTGACTTGTGTTCTGTGTATCCTAGCAGTGACTTGTGTTCTGCGTATCCTAGCAGTCACTTGTGTTCTGTGTATCCTAGCACTGACTTGTGTTCTGTGTATCCTAGCAGTGACTTGTGTTCTGCGTATCCTAGCAGTGACTTGTGTTCTGTGTATCCTAGCACTGACTTGCGTTCTGTGTATCCTAGCAGTGACTTGCGTTCTGTGTGTCCTAGCAGTGACTTGTGTTCTTTGTATCCTAGCAGTGACTTTGTATCCTAGCACTGACTTGTGTTCTGCGTATCCTAGCAGTGACTTGTGTTCTGTGTGTCCTAGCACTGACTTGTGTTCTGTGTATCCTAGCAGTAACTTGTGTTCTGTGTGTCCTAGCAGTGACTTGCGTTCTGTGTATCCTAGCAGTGACTTGCGTTCTGTGTGTCCTAGCAGTGATCTGGGTTCTGTGTATCCTAGCAGTGACTTGTGTTCTGTGTGTCCTAGCAGTGATCTGGGTTTTGTGTGTCCTAGCAGTGACTTGCGTTCTGCGTGTCCTAGCAGTGATCTGGGTTTTGTGTGTCCTAGCAGTGACTTGTGTTCTGTGTATCCTAGCACTGACTTGTGTTCTGTGTGTCCTAGCAGTGACTTGTGTTCTGTGTGTCCTAGCAGTGATCTGGGTTCTGTGTGTCCTAGCAGTGACTTGCGTTCTGTGTATCCTAGCAGTGATCTGGGTTCTGTGTGTCCTAGCAGTGACTTGCGTTCTGTGTGTCCTAGCAGTGATCTGGGTTCTGTGTATCCTAGCACTGACTTGTGTTCTGTGTATCCTAGCAGTGACTTGTGTTCTGCGTATCCTAGCAGTGACTTGTGTTCTGCGTATCCTAGCACTGACTTGCGTTCTGTGTATCCTAGCAGTGACTTGTGTTCTGTGTGTCCTAGCAGTGACTTGTGTTCTGTGTGTCCTAGCAGTGACTTGTGTTCTGTGTGTCCTAGCAGTGACTTGTGTTCTGTGTGTCCTAGCAGTGACTTGTGTTCTGTGTGTCCTAGCAGTGACTTGTGTTCTGTGTGTCCTAGCACTGACTTGTGTTCTGTGTATCCTAGCAGTGACTTGTGTTCTGTGTGTCCTAGCAGTGACTTGTGTTCTGTGTATCCTAGCAGTGACTTGCGTTCTGTGTGTCCTAGCAGTGACTTGTGTTCTGTGTGTCCTAGCAGTGACTTGTGTTCTGTGTGTCCTAGCAGTGACTTGTGTTCTGTGTGTCCTAGCAGTGACTTGTGTTCTGTGTGTCCTAGCAGTGACTTGTGTTCTGTGTGTCCTAGCACTGACTTGTGTTCTGTGTATCCTAGCAGTAACTTGTGTTCTGTGTGTCCTAGCAGTGACTTGCGTTCTGTGTATCCTAGCAGTGACTTGCGTTCTGTGTGTCCTAGCAGTGACTTGTGTTCTTTGTATCCTAGCAGTGACTTGCGTTCTGTGTGTCCTAGCAGTGATCTGGGTTCTGTGTATCCTAGCAGTGACTTGTGTTCTGTGTGTCCTAGCAGTGATTTGTGTTCTGTGTGTCCTAGCACTGACTTGTGTTCTGCGTATCCTAGCAGTGACTTGTGTTCTGTGTATCCTAGCAGTGACTTGTGTTCTGTGTGTCCTAGCAGTGATCTGGGTTTTGTGTGTCCTAGCAGTGACTTGCGTTCTGCGTGTCCTAGCAGTGACTTGTGTTCTTGGTATCCGAGCAGTGACTTGCGTTCTATGTGTCCTAGCAGTGATCTGGGTTCTGTGTATCCTAGCACTGACTTGTGTTCTGTGTATCCTAGCAGTGACTTGTGTTCTGCGTATCCTAGCAGTCACTTGTGTTCTGTGTATCCTAGCACTGACTTGTGTTCTGTGTATCCTAGCAGTGACTTGTGTTCTGCGTATCCTAGCAGTGACTTGTGTTCTGTGTATCCTAGCACTGACTTGCGTTCTGTGTATCCTAGCAGTGACTTGCGTTCTGTGTGTCCTAGCAGTGACTTGTGTTCTTTGTATCCTAGCAGTGACTTTGTATCCTAGCACTGACTTGTGTTCTGCGTATCCTAGCAGTGACTTGTGTTCTGTGTGTCCTAGCACTGACTTGCGTTCTGTGTATCCTAGCAGTGACTTGTGTTCTGTGTGTCCTAGCAGTGACTTGTGTTCTTTGTATCCTAGCAGTGACTTGTGTTCTGTGTGTCCTAGCAGTGACTTGCGTTCTGTGTATCCTAGCACTGACTTGTGTTCTGTGTGTCCTAGCACTGACTTGTGTTCTGTGTGTCCTAGCAGTGACTTGCGTTCTGTGTATCTTAGCAGTGACTTGTGTTCTGTGTATCCTAGCAGTGACTTGCGTTCTGTGTGTCCTAGCAGTGACTTGCGTTCTGCGTGTCCTAGCAGTGACTTGTGTTCTGTGTATCCTAGCAGTGACTTGCGTTCTGTGTGTCCTAGCAGTGATCTGGGTTCTGTGTATCCTAGCAGTGATCTGGGTTCTGTGTATCCTAGCAGTGACTTGTGTTCTGTGTATCCTAGCACTGACTTGTGTTCTGCGTATCCTAGCAGTGATCTGGGTTCTGTGTATCCTAGCAGTGACTTGTGTTCTGTGTGTCCTAGCACTGACTTGTGTTCTGCGTATCCTAGCAGTGACTTGTGTTCTGTGTATCCTAGCACTGACTTGTGTTCTGTGTGTCCTAGCAGTGATCTGGGTTTTGTGTGTCCTAGCAGTGACTTGCCTTCTGCGTATCCTAGCAGTGACTTGCGTTCTGTGTGTCCTAGCAGTGACTTGCGTTCTGTGTATCCTAGCAGTGACTTGCGTTCTGTGTGTCCCAGCAGTGACTTGCGTTCGACTTTGCATAGGCAAATATTTTTCATCAGTTTGCTTCAGGCAGGAGGAATCATTTTCTCAGGCTGCTGACACATTGATCAGATTGCAACATTGGAGGGGACTACTGAAATTTTTCGCCAGGAGCACAGGATTTCCTTATACAGCAATCAATCTCCCAGTGTGGCATAGAGCCCAATGAGTGCAAAGTCTGAGAGTTGGTAAGCACACTCTACAGCTGTGGTGGTGGGATATCACCTTTTCGTTTTAAGTGCACAATAGGGTGTTGGTCTCAGGTGCATGCCTATACATGATTGCCAACAATACTACACTATGGCCAGCCTTTCTGTCTTTTTTTCGGTATCGAACTGAGGGAACTACGCCTGTATTTAGATAGAGCTGATCGGTCCCTATCCTAAAGGCCCCGGCTGGGTTTTAAGCCATCCGCTTACTATATCTGGCGTTCTGGTAAGGGCAATTCATTGTCATGGTCTCTGGATCGTTAATTATTTCTGTGCATGTTGTAGCATTTGGATGACCCGGAGTGCTTTTTCTTGCCAAAAGGGATATTTGGACTACATCATTGAACATTCATTTCAGACGTATATGTCACTAATGATTGATAAACTAAAGGACATTTAGCGCAGTTTATTTTTATTATTAGGGCTATTGAAGGACCAGATACGCAAACTTACACCCACACATACACTAAGGGGGTGGGATTGAGTCCTCACACAGGCAGTCATGTTGTTAAATTCTAGGCCAATAGCCAAAAGCGCACCATATAAGAGGATGGTAGGGGCTGGGGCACAGATTTCACAGCTGGAGTGCAGAGTTCAGTATTTATGTAAGGTTCCTGAAAGAACAGGGCTTAACAGATACCATGTTATTGCTTCCCATGACATAGAAGCCAAGAGTGACGTATCTGAAGCTGAAGTCTATCTAGGAATGAGAGGGAATCTGGCAGGAAGGTTTGAAGTTACATTTGCATTGATAGATGAGCTTCAAGAAAGTGGCTGGGACTCTGACTGGTTAGTGGATACTTCTCAGCAAGAGTGGAAAGTGAGGCTACTTAACAGCAAACCTTCCAAAATAAACAGCAGTGATCTTCTGGGAAATATCAGTATATTTCCTCTCCTCTCTATTGATGTTCTTTGGGAGGGTCAGAAGTGGGTACAGGCAGGGGGCAAAGTATTAGTCAGGTCTCCAGGCAAGAAGCCACTTAGAGGAGAGATTTTAGCTGAAGGGCCTGGATCTACTGTTTATGTATTATTAGGAGGAACAGATAATCCGCTTTGTTTTCCACTCCACAGGCTGACTCCGATTTGATTCATAGGACATGGTGGAAAGAATGACAGAAGATCGCAAGAGCTGTGGAGAGCAAGGCCTTTGATGAATTACAAGCCTGGACTTTCTAAAGAACTTTAGAATGGACTTTCTAATGAACTTTTTAGACACCTTCTCAATGACAGAAATATGGGAGGTGTTGCATTCAAGGAAAATGAATGTTTAAAATGAGTTTTTCATAATAATGTGATTTTCTGTATGGAGTCTGAAAGGAAAAAAAAAATCTAGGGCGGAATGTGTTGCGTTTGTTACAATATGATTTTTTTTTTAATCAGATTTACGATACATGGGACATAACATTACACAATAGTGGTTGGTCATAGAGATATTGTCAGTTTTTGGCTTGAGTAGATTTCTCAAACAAATGCTGTTTTATACAATGGGGGTAAATATCATTGTTGTATTCAATTGACAGTTCAATTAACAGGCTATTGTCTCTATAGCTACAGTAAACAAGTAAGAAATTCTTTCAGCTCTCAAACTGAAAGAATGACTGTTCGATTACTGTCGGGTGTTGGCTTGATTAGACAATGGTACATAGATACCATTTTTGTATTCAATTGACAGTTTGCAACAGTCCATTGTTTCTACAGCTACAGTAAACAGGTAAGTTTTCTGTTGTTTGGTAACTATGGTAAACAGCCTGACACATAAAAGGGGTGAGTAGGGACAGACACACACACACACCATCATGTTGTAACATCAGAAGCCACTCATGACAGAAGAAACTTGCCTGATGCTCCAGGAGAATTGTTGCCAATGGAGATCACGAACATACAGTAACAGAAGATAAGTAACCTTTAAGTGTATTTTTACTGTTATAGACCATAAGCTGTGCTAGGCATTTTGTTTGTTATAGATATCTGTCAGTCTTGTATTGTATTCCTAATATTGTAATAGTTTTTGTATGTACAGCATCTTTGTATAGTAAAAGCACATTTACACACTGCAGAAATCTCAGCTTCCTTGCTTATACCACAGAGTAACCTTGCTAGATAGACACAAGCAAAACAATTATTTAGTCTGTATGAAAGCTATAGAGTCCACAAAATATGGTATATATATATATATATAGATCTATATATAGATATATAGATCTATATATAGATCTATATATATATATAGATATATATAGATACATATATATCTATATATATCTATATATATATAGATATATATATATACATATATATACATATATATATCTATATATGTATATATAGATATCTATATATCTATATATAGATATCTATATATAGATATATAGATATAGATATCTATATATTATATATATAGATATCTATATCTATATATATAGATATAGATATCTATATATATATATCAGTACTTGAGGCCCGAAAATGCCAGGACAGTTCAAATGACCCCCAAATAACCCCTTTTAGAAAGCAGACAGTCCAAGTAGTAAGAGGCATGGTGAGTTTTTTGAAGTTGTAATTTTTTTGTCACAATTATTTGGAAAATGGAGAAATAAAAAAAAAAAAACATATTCACAATTTTTTTTTTACATATTGTCACTAGTGCAGTACAGTGTTATTATAAAATTGGTGTTGCGGGGATCAGGGACACTGACTAGTGACAGTATGTAAAAAAATTAATTAATTAAATGTATACATTTTTTCAAGTTTTTTTTACAATTTTTTTTCTTTTTTATAAATTTTTTTTCCCGGTGGACACAGCCAGTCACAAATCGTGCCGCTGCACGACCCCATGGCAGCACAAGAGAGGCACCTTCTGGGAGGATGTCATATGACGTCCTCCCAGAACAACAGTGCTCCTGCCTGGCTCTCATTTTACTATAGGCCGGGCGGGAAGGTATTAATTATTAATGCTGCTGTCCAAAGGTGCCCCTGTGCTCCTTCATCCAGAGTGGAGGAACTGTAATATAAGTAAAGGAAAAAAGCAAAATATTAGAAAACAAATGCAGTCACCACCCCATACTTTCACTGCCTAAAGCCTCCTGGGAGACTTACATCTTGCATGCCAAAGCAATAGCGTGAAAAAACTCCTAGGTCTCATTTACGATTGTGGTTTTGGGGGTGGGGGGATAAAAACAGGTGGTTGAGCCCCAAATTTACAACCCCAAACCACCCCTCCGTAAGCTGCAAAGGCAGCCAGATGGAGGTGTACAAAAGCTGCAGTCTCAGCACTTTGCTCCAAGGTCATGGCAAAATGTCTTAACCCCCCCCCCCCCTGTATTCGTTGGGCAGTGCCACCTTCATAAAAATGCTTTTAAGTGAATAGGGTTGCACCTCAGCCACCCAGCAGCTTGGTGGTGCAGTATTTGCAGAGTTAAAACAGGAGGTGAGGAGGCAACATATTGTCTCCCCACTGCCTGTCAAACTACTCTGATCTACTGCTGATCACTTTTCAGAGGGGAGTTAAGCCCTGCCACATGTTTAAACATAGCCTTACTGATTTTCTTAGAAGTTTGAGATTCAAGACACATTTTAGGCATTCGCTGCAGTAGGAGTTTCATCTATTATGAAATGCTCCCTAAAGGATGCAAACACTGCAGCTTTCGTCATTAGAACAGTATAATTTGTTCAGGAGGTTATTATGACAAAGTTCACTGAAGGTTACATTGTATTTAATCTCCTAAACAACAGAATAACTGTCAGGCTCCTTTCACACTAGAGCAATTTCAGATGCTTCTTAAGCCGCACAGAATCACATGACATAGGAAATCACATTTTTTTCAATGATGACCATTCACAGCAGTGCAACTCAGCACAATGTGATTTTGGAAAAGGTTCCTGTACTAGTTTGTTGCGATTTCGGCACAATTTTGCTCCCCATAGAATATGCAAACCACTTCAAAGTAGCATCCAAGTTGCGCTACATAAAGGCACTGAAAAGTCAGATCAAAATTGAATCATAGCAATGTGAACCTAGCCTTATTGTCCCATTTAACTGTAAAGTGGTTCTTAATTCAAAAGGTTTTTTATCTTAATCACTTCAATGCTGGACACTTTCACCCCCTTCCTGTCCAGGCCAATTTTTAGCTTTCATTGCTGTCACACTTTGAATGACAATTGCATGGTCATACAACACTGTACCCATATGAAAATGTTATTGTCTTTTGAAACATACAGTGCCTTGAAAAAGTATTCACACCCCTTGAAATTTTCCACATTTTGTCATGTTACAGCCAAAAAGGTAAATGTATTTTATTAGGATTTTATGTGATAGACCAACACAAACTGGCACATAATTGTGAAGTGGAAGGAAAATGATTAATGTTTTTCATAATTCTTTCCAAATAAATGTGAAAAGTGTGGCGTGCATTTGTAAGGAATGCATTACGGTAAAACATGTTTAGGCTTTACAACCACTTTAAGGCCGGGTTCACACTGGTACGACACGACAGTCGTACAACTGTGGATCCGACTTTGCCCTGCGACTTGAAGTCCAACATCCATCCGTCCGTTTGATCCCGACAATGCCAGGCACTTTGTTTCTGGTATGAATCTTTAGGGGTAACTACACGCCAAATAAAAAACCCTTTGGTCTGGCATGGATTTTAAGAGGAACCCCCCATGCCAAAAAAACGCCGTGGGGTCCCCCCCAAAATCCATACTAGACCCTTATCCGAGCACGCAGCCCGACAGGTCAGGAAAAAGGAGGGGACGAGCGAGCGCCCCCCATACTCTTCCTGGACCATACCAGGCCCTTAACACGGGGAGGGTGTTTTGGGGGTCCCCATGTTGATGGGGACAAGGGCCTCTTCCCGACAACCCTGGCCGTTGGTTGCCGGGTTCTGTGGGTAGGGTGCTTATTGGACCCCATTGTACCCCTACCCACTCACCTAAAAAAAAAGTGTCAAAAATAAATTGCAGTACACAGCTTTTTAAAGTAATTTATTAAGGCCGCTCTGGCCTCTCTTCCGATTTCTTCTCTCCTCTCCGGCTCTTCTCCCTCCTCCGTTGATATCTTCTGCCTCTGAAGGTTCTTCTCTCCTCTGCTGGTTCTTCTCTCCTCTGCGGTTCTTCTCCGCTCTCCGCTGATGTCTTCTAGCCCTCTCCGTTTCTTCTCCCCCTGTCCGCTGTCTTCTGCCTCTGCCAGGTCTCCTCTCTGCGCTGTCTTCTCAGTCTGTTCTTCCTCTGATATTGACTCAACGCTCTCTCCTGTTCTAATGCTAGGTGCGCGGTATGCCACTATTTATATTGGCATGGGGCGGGGCCATTCGGTGATGTCACATGAATGCCCTGCCCCCTTGTGACATCACCACCCAATATAAGGATTGGCACACCGCGGACCCAGCATTACAGTGGGAGAGAGCACCGAGTCAACATCGTAGGAAGAACAGAGGAAGAACAGCGGGAGAGGAGACCCAGCAGAGGCAGAAGATAGTGGACAGAGGACAAGAACTGAAGAGGGCTAAAAGACATCAACGGAGAGCGGAGGAGAACCGGCAGAAGAGGGGAGAAGAACCAGAGAGCAGAGGAGAACCGGCAGAAGAGGGGAGAAGAACCGGAGAAAGGAGGAGAACCAGCAGGAGAGGGGAGAAGAACCGGCAGAGGGTGAAGACTTCACCGGAAGAGGGAGAAGAGACGCTGGAGCTGCCCTAATAAAATACTTTAAAAACCTGCGTACTGTGCTTATTTCTGACACTTTTTTTGTTGAATGGGTAGGAGTAAAATGTAAATATTAAAGTGGCAGTGTGGCGCTAATAAAAAATATGTGTACCCTGGATGTGGTACAACTAAAACCAAATATAATGTGCAAATGCACCATAACAAAGCAAAAACAAAAATAAGCTGTGCTCAACACAGTAAGTGTATGAAACATAAAACAATAGTCCACAAAGATGTGAAGGGGTGGGTTCTTCCCGTGAGGGTGTCTCCAATCACATGGGAATAGTGAATCACTTGTCTGTAGTCACTTTCAATAACACTTCGAAGGTAAATAAATACTCTTACCAACTGTGGTGGACCCTGAGTGTCATATGACAAATGGGTCATACAGGCTCGAGATCCTATGAGGCATGGATCAGGTGCTGAATGCAGGGGGGTCAGACAGGTCCGATGTGGTGTCCCCAACTCTCGGTCTGTGGATTCCACAGGGACTCTATGATCCAAACGGTTGTCTCCCAAAGCACTTCCTCATGGACTCCGAAGGACGAATATATAGGAAAAGGGCAAGGAGGACTCCAGATAGTACAGGTCAAACCAAGTGGTTTATTGATAATAGGTCAGGTATAAAAAAATAGTACAATAAAAGTGATCACAAAAAATATAAAATAAGGATAAAAGCAATGTGGAGTACAAGAAATGCTGGCCCATGAGTATGGGGTAAAATGTACCCCATACTCATTCACATAGGGTGGGGATCTGGGATCTGGGGGCCCCCTTGTTAAAGGGGGTTTCCAGATTCCGATAAGCCCCCCGTCCGCAGACCCCAACAACCACCGGCCAGGGTTGTTGGGATAAGGCCATTGTTCTCATCAACATGGGGTCAAGGTGATTTGGCCCCAAAGCACCCACTCCCCATGTTGAGGGAATGCGGCCTGATACGGTTCAGGTGGGGGGGAGCGCTCGCTCGTCCCCACCCCCTTTTCTGACCTGCAGGGCTGCATGCCCGAAAAAGGTCTGGTATGTATTTTGGGGGAAAAAAACAACATGGGGTTCCCCATAAAATCCATGCCAGACCGTAGGGTCTGGTATGGTCTAGGAGGTGGAACCCATACCTTTTTTTTTTTTCATTTTTGCGTGGGGTTCCCCTTCAAGATCATCAGAGCACAAGTCGCATGCCAAAGTCAGATCAGTTAAGACGGCGATCCGACTTTGATCCGACTTCAGTGATATTTAATGGGCTGAAGTAGGATCAAAGTCAGAACAATGATGAATGATGAAGCTTTGTCGATGTACACAGACCACCTCCTAGTGTGGTTTAGGTACATCGATGTACACAGACCACCTCCTAGTGTGGTTTAGGTACATCGACGATATCTTTACAATCTGGGATGGCCCTCTCGAACTAATCAATCAATGTCTGGTACGCATGAACCGTAATGAATTCAATCTCTCGTTCACCATGTCCTCTGATACTAATACCATCTCTTTCCTTGATGTGCAGATTTCTAGAAACACCGACGGAACACTCAGCAGCAGCCTCTACCGCAAACCACCGCAGGCAAAAACATTCTCCATGCCTCCAGCTTTCATCCGGAGACCCTGATCAAATCCATACCATACAGTCAATACTTAAGGGTGAGACGTAACTGTACCAATGATGAGGTCTTTCACCTCGAAGCAGGTAAATTGCGTGATAGGCTGCTGCTGAGGGGTTACTCCATTACGTCACTGAAAAAGGCGTTCTGACGGGCTACGACCCGAAACAGACAGGATCTCCTCTATCCCCAACAGCCTACCAAATCAGATAATTTCTTGAGAAATGAGAATCATAACGAAGTACTGTAACCAACATGCCGAGGTTCGGTTCCAAATATTGGCATGTTCTTACGATGGACCCTAATTTAAGAAATTTACTGCCAGAGGCCCCCATGTTCACTTTCAGAAAAGCAACTTCTATTGCCTCCAAATTAGTTAGACGTGAATATAGGGGAAATAATGAGGTTGTTCACTGCAAATATAGAGGCACCTATATGTGCGGGACATGTGGCTACTGCAGATACATGGACACCAGCAGAAGCCCAATCCTACCTAATGGGCAGATTTTGAAACCCCGACACTTTGCAAACTGACAAACTTTTGGGGTTGTTTACGTTCTGAAATGTGACTGTGGATGTTTTTACATGGGAAAGACCAAGCTCCCCTTTTGGAAAAGAGCATACCGACACATCCACAGTATGCAGACCTGTAACCCAGACCTACCTCTGGGGAGACATACCACTCTGGTCCATTCAGGGGTCTTCCCCAGGATCAAATTTTTGATTTTGGACCGTATCCACCCCAGCTCCAGAGGAGGAGACTGGAATAAGAGTCTCCTCCAGCTCAAGCTGCGGGGGATATATAACTTGAGGGCTACCTATCCACCTGGGTTGAATGACGCCATGTGCTTCAGGTCATTCTTGGATGGCTTTAGCTTGGCAGGTATGGAGAAATAATGGAACCATCACAATCTCCTGTTCCCCTCCTGTTTATTTCATCAATCCCTTGCCGGGTTTTTGATCTGACATGCCTGTTTTCTGTGTATATGTATTATTATATTTCTCTTTTTTTTATATATACCAGCTGTCAAAGCGGCTCAGGCAGGGCTTGTGGCATGACGCTCTTTGGATACACCTCTGTCTAGGTAAGCTACCATACCTACTCCTTTCTTTCACACTCAATGGCTCTTTTTATGACACACTAGCCAGCTTGGTTACAAGCTTCTCTTGACAATGATTTATACATTTTTTATCAATAGACAGTGGTCCACCTGTGTGTCCTCTATGACCCCACAACTGCCTCATCTGCTCTGTCACTGGCTTGTGTGCTGCTACTTGTCAACCCAGGTAGGTTCGATGCAACCTTCAATATTTGTTTTGGTTGGGGGATCTATAGTATCCCCATCCCCCTATATATATATACACACCTCCAAGTTCCGGACACTCTGCACTCTTATTTATGTCCTGTGTTTTTTTCTTCCTCCTTTCCAGATCCTCCTTTTTCCTTGGGCCCCAGTGCACATGTCACCCCACCTATGGTCTGATGTGTTCGGAACCTGGTGGGGTTGTTCAGATACGGGGAGGTAGATGCAACTCCTCACCCTATACGCATTGGCCCTGTTTTCATCCTCTTGCCATTTTTGGAGGGGGATCTGTGGGCAGCCCCATGCCTCTTCTGTTTTTATCAATGTATTTGGATGCATGTATGTAATTCTTCAGCGATTTTGATGTGAGTATTGTGTCTTCGGTATTCACTATATATGCTCTTATGTGGTATGATCCATTTATTGATTCCTATGTATTTGAATCTCATAGATTTTATACTCCCTGTGAAAAGCCCTGATGAAGGAGACTACAACTCATCTCTGAAACGTCGTTGGGTTTGGGACTATATATCTTGTCATCTTTGCTGAAACGTTTGTACCACATGATGCATCTTTGTTTTTATTATATTTTCTTTATTTATGTTTCATGTATTTAATAAACTTTATACTTTTTGACACACATGTTTCATGTTTGGGTAGTGCCTTTAAAGTCCCACCCCTAAGGGGTTTTTCCATTTCTAAAGTCAGAACAAAGTAGTGCAGGGAGCATTTTCTTTTTTTTTTTTAACTTTTTATTTATTTCAGAAAAAAAGAAAGGTTACATAAAACAACCCTTTCGGTGTTCCCCAGCTCAAGGTGCATAAAAACATTAGGCAAGGCATATCATACCTTAACTACTGGCCTAAACTAGTTAAACAAGTTAAACAACAACAAAACAACCCCTTAGCTTGCTGCTAAAAATAACAGGATAAGTGTAATGCTCAGCAATTTACATAGAAATGTGATATACGACAGGTATCAACCAAGAAAGGGTCTAAAACAAGTGGGTGGCTAAAGGCGCGTGGTTAGTCAGAATGCACCCCTGGGGGAGCAATCAGAGGAACCACATCTCATATGTAGTCTTACAGGGTCCTCTTGTTCTACAGTTGTTGCTTCAGACTCTAGCCATATGTTCCAGACCTTTTGAAACTTTAGGGGACATCCTCTACTAGAGTATGTTTTTTTATATAGGGGTACTGCAAGTTTGACTAATGATTTCCATGCATTTAGGGTAAGAGCAGACGTGGGAGCTCTCCACTTGAGTATGATGAGTTTCCTGGCATAGAAGAGAAGCAATCCTAGTTGTGTACAAATTGCCCTCGAGGGGGCAAGAGCATCCACCAAGCCAAGCAGGCAAATCTCTATCTTGTGGGGTATAGGAATTGTGGTCAGTTCAGTGATGAAGGTTGTAATTAATGACCAGTAATGCTGTACATCGGGGCATGACCAGGTCATGTGTAAGAAACCTGCAGCTCGACAGCACCAACACTGCGACATGCAGTCCGGGTATATTTTGTGAAGCCTGTATGGAGTGTAATAAAACTTGTGTAATATTTTAAACTGGATCAACCGATCTCTAGAAGAGACCAGGTGTCCAAAGAGGGAGTCCCAGATATCTTCCCAGTCCTCCCCATCCAACTCCGGCAGCTCCGACACCTAGAAGTCACTAAGTCTCTCCAAACCATAATGTACGGTAGGGTGAAGAGCCTTGTAAATTGTGGATAAAGGTTTAATTAATGTCTCTTGACGTAGAAGCGACTCCATGTTTGACTGGTAAAGGGTCAGGGGAGAGCCCCCGAACTGTGCCCTGTAGGCATGGTGGAGCTGCAGGAACCGGAAGAAGTACACATTGGGTAAGTTGAATCTAGCTTTAAGTTGGTCAAATGTCAGCATTGCACCATTCTCACAGATATGATGTAAATTATTATTATTATACAGGATTTATATAGCGCCAACAGTTTACGTAGCGCTTTACAACTTGAGGGTAGACAGTACAAATACAATACAATTTGATACAGTAGGAATCAGAGGGCCCTGCTCCTTAGAGCTTACAATCTAAGAGGGAAGGTCAAGAGATACAAGAGGTAATAACTGTGGGTGATGTGCTGATTGAGAAGATAAATGTACAGTTGTTAGGTGGGGGCCAGATAGGCTTCTCTGAAGAGATGAGTTTTCAGGGATCGTCTGAAAGTGGATAAAGTAGGAGAAAATCGGACGGATTGGGGTAGAGCATTCCAGAGGATGGGGGAGGCTCTGGAGAAGTCCTGAAGACGAGCATGGGATGAGGTGACAAGGGAGTTTGAGAGCAGGAGGTCTTGGGAGGAGCGAAGAGAACGATTAGGTTGGTATTTTGTGACTAGGTTAGAGATGTAGGTGGGGGCCAGGATGTGGATGGCTTTGTAAGTTATAGTTAGTATCTTGAATTTAATTCGGTGACTGAGTGGCAGCCAATGGAGGGATTGGCAGAGGGGTGTAGCAGACGCTGAGCGGTTTGTGTGGTGGATGAGCCTGGCAGCAGCGTTCATGAAAATATGTAAATATGTAAATATCGAATACCCCGTGACACCCATATTGCCGGGTCTGGGATGTAAAAGAATTCAGGTAAAGAGGGATTAATCCATAACGGAGTATTTGGGGAACCCACCTGGGGATCGGCCACCCGAGGGCCAGCCGCCCCAGACCATGCTCTAAGCACGTTCAGGTAGCATTTTCAAATTAGGACCAATTAAGATGGCTCTCATAGGGAAACATTGATTTTTACATGTCATGCGAGATGAGCTCCCAATGTCGGAGCGTTTGTCGTACCAGTGTGAACCCAGCCTAATTGAACAATCTGAAGATGGAAGCTGATTGGCCACCATGCACAGCTGCACCAGATTTTGCAATCTTCAGTTTTGGTAATCAACCCCACAAAACATTTTCTGCAATTTAAAAAAAGCCTACCTGCTTGCTTGCAATTTTGTATGGCATGTAAACTGAGCTGAGCATGTGCAGCTCAGTTTACAGCCCCAATCTGCATCCCTGTGTGCCGGGATGACTGACTCCTGTGCATGTGCAAGAGTTATGTCCTTCCAAGCTGAGCAATCAACATGCCAGAATACTGGAAGATAATAGCAAGGGACCAGGACCATTGGAAAGTAGGACAGTATTGTCACTTTAGTTCTGCTTTAATTAACTTTATACTACATATTTGATGATAGATCTAAAGGAGATTGTACAGATTGTGTGGTGTATGGTTAGCTATAAGTGCCCACTGACTGGAGTGGCTCCTGATTTTCCTGTTTGCCTATAGCCATGCACATTGTCATTGGTAAACATACAGTGCCTTGAAAAAGTATTCATACCCCTTGAAATTTTCCACATTTTGTCTTGTTACAACCAAAAGCGTAAATGTATTTTATTGGGATTTTATGTGATAGACCAGGGGTCCTCAAACTTTTTAGACAGGGGGCCAGTTCACGGTCCCTCAGACTGTTGGGGGGCCGCACTATAGTTTAAAAAAAATATGAACTAATTCCTAAATTCCTATGCACACATCTTTTTTGTAGTGCAAAAGAATAAAAGAATGAATAATAAATAATAATATATATATAGGGGATGGACAGGGGGACAGAGGGATGGACAGAGGGACAGTGGGGTGGACAGGGGGACAGAGGGGTGGACAGGGGGACAGTGGGGTGGACAGGGGGACAGTGGGGTGGACAGGGGGACAGAGGGATGGACAGGGGGTGGACAGAGGGACAGAGGGGGGGACGTGGGGTGGACAGGGGGACAGTGGGAGGGACAGGGGGTCAGAGGGGTGGACAGGGGGACAGAGGGGGGGCAGTGGGGTGGACAGGGGGACAGAGGGATGGACAGGGGGATGGACAGGGGGACAGAGGGATGGAGGGATGGACAGGGGGACAGAGGGATGGACAGGGGGACAGAGGGATGAACAGGGGGACAGAGGGATGGACAGGGGGACAGAGGGGTGGACAGGGGGGCAGTGGGGTGGACAGAGGGATGGACAGGGGGACAGAGGGATGGACAGGGGGACAGAGGGGTGGACAGAGGGATGGACAGGGGGACAGAGGGATGGACAGGGGGACAGAGGGGTGGACAGGGGGACAGAGGGGTGGACAGAGGGGTGGACAGGGGTGGACAGAGGGGTGGACAGGGGGACAGAGGGGTGGACAGGGGGACAGAGGGGTGGACAGGGGGACAGTGGGATGGACAGGGGGATGGACAGGGGGACAGTGGGATGGACAGGGGGACAGAGGGGTGGACAGGGGGACAGAGGGGTGGACATGGGGACAGTGGGGTGGACAGGGGGACAGTGGGACAGTGGGGTGGACAGGGGGACAGTGGGGTGGACAGGAGGACAGTGGGGTGGACAGGAGGACAGAGGGGTGGACAGGAGGACAGAGGGGTGGACAGGGGGACAGTGGGGTGGACAGAGGGGTGGTCAGGGGGACAGAGGGGGGGGACAGTGGGGTGGACAGGGGGACAGAGGGACAGAGGGACAGAGGGGTGGACAGGGGGACAGAGGGGGGACAGTGGGGTGGACAGGGGGACAGAGGGGTGGACAGAGGGGGGACAGGGGGACAGTGGGGTGGACAGGGGGACAGAGGGGTGGACAGGGGGACAGAGGGGTGGACAGAGGGGTGGACAGGGGGACAGAGGGGTGGACAGGGGGACAGAGGGGTGGAGAGGGGGACAGTGGGGTGGACAGGGGGACAGTGGGGTGGACAGGGGGACACAGGGGGACAGAGGGGTGGACAGGAGGACAGAGGGGTGGACAGGAGGACAGTGGGGTGGACAGAGGGGGGGACAGGGGGACAGAGGGGGGGACAGGGGGACAGAGGGGTGGACAGAGGGGTGGACAGGGGGACAGAGGGGTGGACAGAGGGACAGAGGGGTGGACAGTGGGGTGGACAGGGGGACAGTGGGGGGGACAGTGGGGTGGACAGGGGGACAGTGGGGTGGACAGGGGGACAGTGGGGTGGACAGGGGGACAGTGGGGAGGACAGGGGGACACAGGGGGACAGAGGGGTGGACAGGAGGACAGAGGGGTGGACAGGAGGACAGTGGGGTGGACAGAGGGGGGGACAGGGGGACAGAGGGGGGGACAGGGGGACAGAGGGGTGGACAGAGGGGTGGACAGGGGGACAGAGGGGTGGACAGAGGGACAGAGGGGTGGACAGTGGGGTGGACAGGGGGACAGTGGGGGGGACAGTGGGGTGGACAGGGGGACAGTGGGGTGGACAGGGGGACAGTGGGGAGGACAGGGGGACAGTGGGGAGGACAGGGGGACAGGGGGACAGAGGGGCGGACAGAGGGGTGGACAGGGGGACAGAGGGGTGGACAGAGGGGGGACAGGGGGACAGTGGGGTGGACAGGGGGACAGTGGGGTGGACAGGGGGACAGTGGGGTGGACAGTGGGGTGGACAGGGGGACAGAGGGATGGACAGAGGGGTGGACAGTAGGGGGGACAGGGGGACAGTAGGGGGGACAGGGGGACAGTGGGGTGGACAGGGGGACAGTGGGGTGGACAGGGGGACAGTGGGGTGGACAGTGGGGTGGACAGGGGGACAGAGGGGTGGACAGGGGGACAGAGGGGGGACAGTGGGGTGGACAGGGGGACAGTGGGGTGGACAGAGGGGTGGACAGGGGGACAGAGGGGTGGACGGGGGGGTGGACAGGGGGACAGGGGGACAGTGGGGTGGACAGGGGGACAGTGGGGTGGACAGGGGGACAGAGGGGGGACAGTGGGGTGGACAGAGGGGGGACAGTGGGGTGGACAGAGGGGGGACAGTGGGGTGGACAGGGGGTGGACAGGGGGACAGAAGGGTGGACAGGGGGACAGAGGGGTGGACAGAGGGGGGAGGGGTGGACAGAGGGGGGGGACAGGGGGACAGAGGGGGGGGACAGGGGGACAGAGGGGTGGACAGGGGACAGAGGGGTGGACAGAGGGGGGACAGAGGGGTGGACAGAGGGGGGACAGAGGGACAGTGGGGTGGACAGGGGGACAGTGGGGTGGACAGGGGGACAGGGGGGGGACAGGGGGACAGTGGGGTGGACAGGGGGACAGTGGGGTGGACAGAGGGGGGACAGAGGGGTGGACAGTGGGGTGGACAGGGGGACAGTGGGGGTACAGTGGGGTGGACAGAGGGGTGGACAGTGGGGTGGACAGGGGGACAGTGGGGTGGACAGGGGGACAGAGGGGGGACAGGGGGACAGTGGGGTGGACAGGGGGACAGTCGGGTGGACAGAGGGGGGACAGAGGGGTGGACAGGGGGACAGTGGGGTGGACAGGGGGACAGAGGGGTGGACAGTGGGGTGGACAGGGGGACAGAGGGGTGCTCACCTGTTCGTAGGCTGTTGCTTGAAGCCTCCGCTCTCTGTCACTCTTCGCGCCTCCTGTCTCCGTGCGGCGTGCGGGACTGTGCTGGGAACTACACTTCCCAGCATGCAGCGCAGCACACGGAGCCCTCCATTACTGGTGTGGGGGAGGCGGCTTGGGCGGAGCGGAGCGGATATGCTCCCTGCCGAAGCTGAGCCGACCTGGCCCGGGCCCGAGCCTGGATTGTCAGGAATCCGGCCCTGGGTCTGTTGGGCCGGATAAATGTCCTCGGCGGGCCGCATGTGGCCCGCGGGCCGTAGTTTGAGGACCCCTGTGATAGACCAACACAAAGTGGCACATAATTCTGAAGTGGAAGGAAAATTAATGGTTTTCAAAAGAGATCCATACACGTAACGCACAGTAACCCATTATAGATCTCCTCTCTCATCTCACAGTATCCCATTGTAGATCTTCACTCACTGAGCTCCCGGTCTCTCATTAGACTTCAAGATCCCAGTCGTCACTGGATCCGCTGAGCTCTTCCACAGCTAAACCGCTGTAAACTCCTCAAGCTTCACTCACGCTAACCTGCTGGGTCCCTGGCTTGGCACTCTGCTTCAGCTTCCCCACTTCTTCACCATCCCCGGCTGGTGAAGAGGCTGCTCTGGTACTCCTTCAGACTTCCATACACTGGCCTCTGATAACAGGAATGGTTGTCCCTTGCTGGCAACTATTCCTCCCTTTACCTCTGGCCTTGATCATCACTTGCCCCTGGCGACAGGAGTGGTCATTCCTTGTGGCAACTGCTTCTCCTTCACCGCTGGCAATGATCCAGGTTCTCTGTACTGTGGAACCTCTGCAACTTGGTTGCAACCCTGCGCCGCCTCTCTCAAGCCTGGATAGGCCTCAGACAGCCTGGCAGCCAGGTTCTCCCGGGATAGGCCTCAGGCTTCTGGCCTAGCAGCCCGGAGCCTTGTGACACACATCTATCCAGACAGCCGTCCAGTTGGCACAGATCCCCGATCACCTGACTCCTCCCGAATAAATAGGCGCTCCCAGCAGGCCACGGGACCAAAGAGACCCCTGCCAATTGGCTGAGTTAACCTATTTTCTCCTAGTCTGGATTCCCTATGCCCTTATCATTCTACAGCCACAGGCAACAATGCCACCTTGTGACAGAGGTGTATCAAATCCAGAGTTAGGGGAAAAGCCAGTGAATCCCCTATCAATCAGCCAGGCTAGTTACCACCTAGCCAGCTAAATTTGTTAGCAACCCTGCCTACTATCAGGGTGCTACATATATATTTTATTTTTGATGTGCTGTGATTACACATTGAGTGTTTCCTGTTCTTTTTCTTTAAAAAGATTTCTTATGTTAAAGTGTTACTAAACCCAAAACAGTAAAATCAGTCTGTATGTGCAGTAAAGCATGCTTGTTATACCCATTGTAGAACCTAAGGGGTTAATCCTCCGCATTGTGTAAAAAGGCTGTTTGATTCTGTCTTCTCTGATCCTCCCCTTCTTCCACAGTCCGCAATCCATCTCCTGATAGTACAGAACCTTGGGGGCACTCTGCACATGCTCTGTTTGGTGTGTATTGCTAGAGAGGTTTTTTTTTTGGAAGGATGCATGTGATCAGCACAGGGCCAATCGGCACTGTCCAGACAGAGGGACAGGACTCATGCAGCCTCATAGGACAGTCAGAGGAAAACTACTTCAAGTTTTAGGCTCGGTTTCCACTATTGCAACCCCAAAGTCGCCGTGTTTTTTTGACACGATTTTACTGCAATTTTTTTGCCGCGACTTTAAGCAATGCCTGTGTATTCTTCAGGTCTATGGACCTCAAGTCGCATTAAAGTGGGACCAAAGTAGTGCAGGGACTACTTTGAAGTCACTGCAACTTGAAGCCGCACAGATATGAACGGTACTCATTGGAAATCATGGGCTACAACTTTTCAGTCCCAAGTCGCATTAAAAGTCGCACTAGTGGAAACCGAGCCTTAATCAGTGATCGCCCAGACACTGATAGCAGTCACAAGAGTGCTATATATTACTGATTAGAAAAGGTATTTAGCAGTTTATATTTACTAAAATAATTGCATTTCCATGTTCTGTATACTATGGGAGACCAGGGTTCTGGGTTTAGTGACACTTTAATCTACAGCATTAGGTATAGCGTGAGCAGCGTAGGTATATTTCTTATTTGCATTTCATATTCTGCTATAAGTTTATGGTAGCTGAAGCAACAATGAACTTATAGCAGAAGGGAATACAGCTGACGTAAGGCATACTGAGTACAGCCTTACACTGGTGGCAGTGAAAGGGTTAAACCATGTCTATTTAATCATGTCTCCTCAAAACGTTCCAAACGGATATGTTGCCATGACTTCCAAAGTGCTACTAACTTTTTCCGCTGGGCCCAAGATACCCCAGTCCAACCCTGGGTGCTGGAAGCAGCAGCTCCTCCTTCCTGACCAACACACCAATGTTTCCCTTAGCCAGGTTAAGAGGTGAGGGCTGCAAGAGGAGAAGCAGCACTGACAACAGCACAGGCACACTGTTCTGCTCAAATGATGCAAACCTTACTTGGCTTAGAATGAATATGTGCACACACAGCCTGCCAATGCTGTAGGTGGTCCAGCTATGTTGTAAGCAACTATAGACTGTGCTGCCTGTCTTCAGGGGATTAAGAGGAGGCATATGTTTACAGCCTCACATCCCCCCACCTTCACTGCATTCTTCCCATGCCACCTTACTCTTGCACGATATCCCTTCTGTTAGTCACTGTACAGTGGTACCCCCGTAGGGGCTGCTGGATATTGTGGTCCACCTGTCACCCTGCCCAGTCCGGCATTCACTTACCAGTCACTCTTGAGACAATGAACAGTCCGTATGTTTGTTCTGTATTTTATTGAGGGATTTTAACTTGGATAGGGTAAGGGAAATTATGGGATGCCCAGAATCAATAATGGAATCAATAAGATGATCAGATGAAACCCTATTTACACTTCTGGAGTTCCAGTCTCCTCCAAAACTTATATGTAGACTGTTCCACTATCTCCTGTACAATACTTGGTTCCTGGTACAGCTAGCACATGGTAGGCCCAACTGTAAGGCCTTAGTAACTGCCATTTGCAGGCAGGGACCGCGGGCCCCTTTAGTGCAGCAACAAAATAGGAAAGTCTTTAGTGCTAGCTGACTTTGGTGGACTACTGATCCCAGTCAGTCCTCTTCAGACCCCACCAGCCCTCCTGGCTGCAGCTGCCCAACTTCACTGCCCATGACATCACAGTCTCTCCTGCTGACTCTACATGTATCTCAGACTGCTCTCTCCCAGTCCGCTCCAGCACGCCTCCCCAGGTCTTCCAACTGTGCCTGCCACTCACTAGCCCTCCTGGCTGTACTCCGGTGGATCCCTCCTGGAGTCTTGCCCAGCAACACTAGCTCCCATTGTCCTTCTCGGTCCCTCTCTGTGCCTCCTGTCCAGATCCTTCTTTGTTACTCAGAAAGGCTCTGACTTACACCTGAACCCTATGGAGATAAAACAGAAGATAGACGCCGCTTGAGTAACACTGTATTCATTTAATAAACAAAGTTTATTAAAAACTCACATGGAAGTATCTTTACAAAGGCACAGTGGAGTCCAGTGAAAGTGTCAATCTCCGTCTCAGCTATCAGCGCTGATCTCATCCTGTGGAGCTGTGTGATGTGAAGCAGGCATCCTGTCCACCAGGGATCTTTCAGCTCTTGGGCGGGATCCAGAACGAGGTCTGGAGCGCAGTCAGCAGGTCTCAGGAGAGGGCTGGAACACAGCATGTGGTGGGATGACGTCACGGATGTGATGGGGAACCAAAAATATATTAGAATGTGAATATACAAAAATCATATCTAAGATAGGTTTGCATATTTATCTATGGAGGAGTCACTTACTATAAGATGAAATGGCCCACCGCCCCCGTTATCTTATATGTGTTTGTGTATAATCAACATATAGAACATCGCCTAGGGAAAAGAAGGAAAAAATGGGGAGTTAGATGTCATCCTATAGTATGGTGGATATTTTGAGTCCCTCATTAATACCTCCAGGGTTAAGAGTATCTAACAAATAAATCCAGTATGTTTCTCTTTCGCATAATCTGTGAAATCTCTCTGCTTCAGAGAGGGTTTTGGGGATTTGTTCTATGATCCAGACTTCCAGGCCATCTGTAGACTTATGATGGTGTTCCGCAAAATAGCGGGGGACACTATGTCCTTGCCCACCTCACCTCTATTTTTCTCCTATGTCACTGAAACTTTGTCGGAGTGGTCGTAAAGTTAAGTACGTCCCACATACAGTAGATGGCAAGGGCAAATGAGGCCATAGACTACAAAATCTGAGCCACAATTGTAGAAGTCTGCTAAGGTATAGGTTTTTTTCTTTCCTTTCTATATTTTTTGCACCCAAACCCCACAGGCCCAAGGTCACCTCCCCCCCCCCCCCCATTGCCTATCTAGTGCTCCATCTCCATCTTCTTCCACCCAACAACTCCTCCCCAGCAGGGCTGACTCTGGGTATTTAAGGAGGCCTGCCCCCTGCCAATCCAAGTGGGAGATTGGTCAGGGCTCCTTAGACCACCCCAAGCAGATCCACCTCTCTTCCCCTCCTCTCTTCTAGAAACCTCTAGAAGCCAGAGGGAGGTAATCAAGAAGTGATGCTGCATGTGAGTTACCTGCTGCTGCTCTAGGCCACTTCCAGCCCACACAGATCAAAACAAATAGGCCTAGCTTAAAAGTTAGGCCTTATTAAATTTACCTGCACTACAAAAATTCTACTTCTAGCACCTACATAAAGTAGAGGGTGCTACAATTTAAAGGCCTGTTACCATCAAACCACCATGGCATTTTAAATTCATATTTGGCTGTAGCACACTATGTGTGCCGCCATGAAACCATTGCTTCCACTCAGTGTGGTGCTTTAAAGTGGTTGTACACCCTTCCCCTTAACCCACCTCTCACTCTGCTGCAGTATCAGGCTCTCCAACTTTGG
The DNA here is from genome assembly GCF_042186555.1 of Aquarana catesbeiana. Classification (NCBI taxonomy): domain Eukaryota; kingdom Metazoa; phylum Chordata; class Amphibia; order Anura; family Ranidae; genus Aquarana; species Aquarana catesbeiana. Next base: position 168,139,156 of record NC_133335.1, read on the forward strand.
AAATTTCCCAGGCAGAGAACACACAGAAGGAAGGGCCCACAACATCACTGAGTTTTCCAGGTCTATGTAAACTCAGTTGGCATAATCATAGCTGCACAGCGACACCGAGAAAAGTGCCTTATCACCTGGGAGTGGAATCCCAGCTAAAGAGGATGACCAGCCACACACATTGTAGGAGGGGGGATGCAGTTTGTTTTCTTTGCCCTGGGCACTGGATGACCTTGTCCCAGCACTGCCTAGTATGCTTCTGGCATCTGTTAGTTTATTTCAGGTAACATCTAAACTGTGAACATTTGCATGTATGAAGTGAGGATGACATTTCCAGTTTTCTTTCAACAGTAATAAAGATTTACACTTAATTTTTACACATTAAGGTAAATTAACTGAAACATGAGGTGTCCCTAACATAGCAAAATGAATGTTCAGGTTACAAAGTGTGTGTTCACTGTATGTTAGCAAATTAGGTGAAACGGTGTTCATTTTGAATACGCAATCACGTGCAAAGGGAAATCAAAAAGAAGAAAACAGGATTTTCGCTAGGACACGAATTGGGGTATTCAGAGTAAACACACCCTTTGCAAACTGAACATTTGCCTTGCTAAGTGTATACTGTCTATTCCTTTAGTAAACCACCCCAATGTAGTTTTAGATGGCGGCTGGAGGAGACAGCGGCAGGAGAAGATGGCGGAAGGAGAGACAGCTACGGAAGAGACAGCGGCAGGAGAAGATGGCTCGGGGAAGAAGACGCCTCAGAGCTATTTTACAATAAAGGACTTGTCAAAAACTGGCTATTGTTTTTTTTTTGCATTGCACTGTTTTTTTTGGTGAATGGGTAGGGGTACGATGTACTTGATACCTATTCACATAGGGGGGGCCAGGATCTGGGGGCCCCCTTGTTAAAGGGGGCTTCCAGATTCTGCTAAGCCCCCGCCTGCAGACCCTGACAACCACCAGCCAGGGTTGTTGGGAAGAGGCCCTTGTTCCCATCAACACGGGGACAAGGTGCTTTGGGGGGACCCCAAAGCACCCTCCCTATGTTGAGGGCATAGGGCCTGGTACAGAGGGGGGATAAGGGGTCTGGTGTGGATTTTTTTGGGGGGGGGCATGGCAATTTTTTTTTGAATTTGGCATGGAGTTCCCCTTAAAATCCATACCAGACCCAAAGGGCATCCGCCCTATGTCCTATTACCACCGCTGCACCAATCAGTAGCCACTTTTGAAAATAATGCCCCACCCTATGTCCTAGTATCGCGTCAATCAGCAATCTCTGTCAAAGTTTGCAAAGCTTCCACATAGTGATTGGCGTGATAATGGCATGTAGGGCGATGCTATTAGAGGAACCTCAATGTCACTTCCGGTTTGTGGAGCGTGGATGGAGGCCTGAGCAGAGGAGTCATCCAGTCTGCAGGTGCAGTGAAAAAAAAAACCTTGTCACTGTATGGAAGGGGGGTGTTGCTGATCATATGTATGGGGGGGTCCTTATGACGTTTGGGGAGGGGCTGTTGATCATGTATGAGGGGTTGCTGATCATATGTATGGGGGGTACTTATCACGTTTGGGGAAGGGCTGCTGATTAAGTATGGGGGGGGTTGCTGATCATATGTATGGGGGTCCTTATGCTTTATATGGGGGTTCTTGTCATGTTTGGGGAGGGGCTGCTAAATGTGTATGGGGGGGTTGCTGATCATATGTATGGTGGGGGGTTGCTGATCATATGTATCGGGGGGGTTGCTGATCATATGTTAGGGGGGTACTTATGCTGTATATGGGGGTCCTTATTACGTTTGGGGAGGGGCTACTGATCATGTATGGGGGGGTTGCTGATCGTATGTATGGGGGTCCTTATGCTGTATATGGGGGTCCTTATCACGTTTGGGGGGGGTTGCTAATCATATGTATGGGGGGGGGTCCTTATGCTGTATATGGGGTGTCCTTATCACGTTTGGGGGGGCTGCTGATCATATATGTGGGGGTTGCTGATCATATTTATGTGGGGTCCATATCACGTTTGAGGCGGGGCTGCTGATCATGTATGGGGGGTCCTTATACTGTATATGGGGGTCCTTATGTTTGGGGAGGGGCTGCTGATCATGTATGGGGGGTTGCTGATCATATATATGGGGGTCCTTATCATGTTTGGGGAGGGGGTACTGATAATATGTATGGGGGGTTGCTGATCATATGATGGGGGGTGCTGATTATATGTATGGGGGGGTCCTTATCCTGTATATGGGGGTCCTTATCATGTTTGGGGAGGGGCTGTTGATCATGTATGGGGGGGGGTTGCTGATCATATGTATGGGGGTCCTTATGTTGTATATGGGGGTCCTTATTACGTTTGGGGAGGGGCTACTGATCATGTATGGGGGGTTGCTGATCGCATGTATTCAGGTCCTTATGCTGTATATGGGGGTCCTTATTACGTTTGGGGGGGTTGCTGATCATATGTATGGTGGGGTTGCTGATCATATGTATGGTGGGGGGTTGCTGATCATATGTATCGGGGAGGTTGCTGATCATATGTTAGGGGGGTACTTATGCTGTATATGGGGGTCCTTATTACGTTTGGGGAGGGGCTACTGATCATGTATGGGGGGTTGCTGATCGTATGTATGGGGGTCCTTATGCTGTATATGGGGGTCCTTATCACGTTTGGGGGGGGTTGCTGATCATATGTATGGGGGGGTCCTTATGCTGTATATGGGGTGTCCTTATCACGTTTGGGGGGGGCTGCTGATCATATATGTGGGGGTTGCTGATCATATTTATGTGGGGTCCATATCACGTTTGAGGCGGGGCTGCTGATCATGTATGGGGGGTCCTTATCGCGTTTTGGGAGGGGCTGTTGATCATCTATGGGGGGGTTGCTGATCATATGTATGGGGGGGTCCTTATACTGTATATGGGGGTCCTTATGTTTGGGGAGGGGCTGCTGATCATGTATGGGGGGTTGCTGATCATATATATGGGGGTCCTTATCATGTTTGGGGAGGGGTTACTGATAATATGTATGGGGGGTTGCTGATCATATGATGGGGGGGTGCTGATTATATGTATGGGGGGGTCCTTATGCTGTATATGGGGGTCCTTATCATGTTTGGGGAGGGGCTGTTGATCATGTATGGGGGGGTTGCTGATCATATGTATGGGGGTCCTTATGTTGTATATGGGGGTCCTTATTACGTTTGGGGAGGGGCTACTGATCATGTATGGGGGGTTGCTGATCGCATGTATTCAGGTCCTTATGCTGTATATGGGGGTCCTTATCACGTTTGGGGGGGTTGCTGATCATATGTATGGTGGGGTTGCTGATCATATGTATGGTGGGGGGTTGCTGATCATATGTTAGGGGGGTACTTATGCTGTATATGGGGGTCCTTATTACGTTTGGGGAGGGGCTACTGATCATGTATGGGGGGGTTGCTGATCGTATGTATGGGGGTCCTTATGCTGTATATGGGGGTCCTTATCACGTTTGGGGGGTTGCTGATCATATGTATGGGGGGGTCCTTATGCTGTATATGGGGTGTCCTTATCACGTTTGGGGGGGCTGCTGATCATATATGTGGGGGTTACTGATCATATTTATGTGGGGTCCATATCACGTTTGAGGCGGGGCTGCTGATCATGTATGGGGGGTCCTTATCGCGTTTTGGGAGGGGCTGTTGATCATCTATGGGGGGGTTGCTGATCATATGTATGGGGGGGGTCCTTATACTGTATATGGGGGTCCTTATGTTTGGGGAGGGGCTGCTGATCATGTATGGGGGGTTGCTGATCATATATATGGGGGTCCTTATCATGTTTGGGGAGGGGGTACTGATAATATGTATGGGGGGTTGCTGATCATATGTATGGGGGGTTGCTGATCATATGATGGGGGGTGCTGATTATATGTATGGGGAGGTCCTTATGCTGTATATGGGGGTCCTTATCATGTTTGGGGAGGGGCTGTTGATCATGTATGGGGGGGTTGCTGATCATATGTATGGGGGTCCTTATGTTGTATATGGGGGTCCTTATTACGTTTGGGGAGGGGCTACTGATCATGTATGGGGTTGCTGATCGCATATATTCAGGTCCTTATGCTGTATATGGGGGTCCTTATCACGTTTGGGGGGGTTGCTGATCATATGTATGGTGGGGTTGCTGATCATATGTATGGTGGGGGGTTGCTGATCATATGTATCGGGGGGTTGCTGATCATATGTTAGGGGGGTACTTATGCTGTATATGGGGGTCCTTATTACGTTTGGGGAGGGGCTACTGATCATGTATGGGGGGGTTGCTGATCGTATGTATGGGGGTCCTTATGCTGTATATGGGGGTCCTTATCACGTTTGGGGGGGGGTTGCTGATCATATGTATGGGGGGGTCCTTATGCTGTATATGGGGTGTCCTTATCACGTTTGGGGGGGCTGCTGATCATATATGTGTGGGTTGCTGATCATATGTATGGGGGGTCCTTATCACGTTTGGGAAGAGGCTGCTGATCATGTATGTGGGGGTTGCTGATCATATGTATGGGGGGTCCTTATCACGTTTGGGGGGCTACTAATCATGTATGGGGTCCTAATCTAGTATGGCAAGGGGTACTTATGGTGGTCCCTACCCTGTATGGAGAGGTTTTATCCTGTATGGTGATCTTTATCCTGTATATGGGGGTCCCTACTCTTTATGCTTTTTCCTGATCATGAATGGGGGTCCTTAGCCTGTGTATGGTGGGTTCTGATCAAGTATGGGGGCCCTTGCCTTGCATGGGGGTTTAATGTCACATTGATGACGGGGGGGGGGGGGGGTGAGGGTAGGGTTGCCACCTTTTCTTCAAGCCAAACCCAAACACATTAGCAGCGCGCGGCAATTCATTAATTAATTCATAAATTCATTACCTCTGTACAATGCAAGGCAATTTTTGTGTATTTATGTAGTATACACTATACATATATTTTGTGATTAACACTTCTAATCATATGGAGTTAATCACAAGAGTCCCCCTTTACATCAGAGTCAACAAAGTTGACACTTTTGGCTTACAATTGCAGTGAGCAACCCTGCTGGGTAGCCACAGTCTGGGCCAGGGTTGGACTGATAACTCATGGGGCCTCTGGGCAATTGAAGATCATGGGTCCCCCAGGTTTAAAGATGGCTGTCTCATGGGAGCCAACATTAATGTGGCAGGCCGAAGCTTAGAAGCGCCGAGTTCTGCAATATGCAGAGTGGCAGAAGGAGTGCGGAGGGGATGGTGGGGGTAGAATGTATAGGAGAGGAGTGCGGTGGGGATGGTGGGGGTAGTATGTATAGGAGAAGAGTGAGGAGGGGATGATGGGGGTAGAATGCCCCTCCCCAAACATGATAAGGACCCCCATATACAGCATAAGGACCCCCCATACATATAATCAGCACCCCCCCCAACATATGATCAGCAACCCCCCATACATATGATCAGCAACCCCCCCATACATATGATCAGTACCCCCTCCCCAAACGTGATAAGGACCCCCATATACAGCATAAGGACCCCCATACATATGATCAGCAACCCCCCCATACATGATCGGCAGCCCCTCCCCAAACATGATAAGGACCCCCATATACAGCATAAGGACCCCCCATACATATGATCAGCAACCCCCCCACACATATGATCAGAAACCCCCCCCCATAGATGATCAACAGCCCCTCCCAAAACGCGATAAGGACCCCCCATACATGATCAGCAGCCCCAGGTGGTCTGTCAGACCAGTCTGGTCGAAAAGTCCGCCCGTGTGTATGCTGCATAATAGTTGTTCTGTGGACAGATTCTCCCACCTGAGCTGTGGATGTCTGCAGAGTTACCATGGGCCTCTTGGCTGCTTCTCTGATTAATGCTCTCCTTGCACAGCAGTTTAGGTGGATGGCCATGTCTTGGTAGGTTTGCAATTGTGCCATAATCTTTCCATTTTCGGATGATGGATTGAACAGTGCTCTGTGAAATGTTCAAAGCTTGGGATTTTTTTTATAATCTAACCCTGCTTTAAACTTCTCCACAACCTTATCCATGACCTGTCTGGTGTGTTCCTTGGCCTTCGTGATGCTGTTTGTTCACTAAGATTCTCTAACAATCACAGAACATCTGTATATACAGTGGGGACGGAAAGTATTCAGACCCCCTTAAATTTATCACTCTTTGTTATAATGCAGCCATTTGCTAAAATCATTTTAGTTCATTTTTTTCCTCATTAATGTACACACAGTACCCTAGATCGACAGAAAAACACAGAATTGTTGACATTTTTGCAGATTTATTAAAAAAAGAAAAACTGAAACATCACCTGTCCAATACAGTCCCAACAGTGAAGCATGGTGGTGGCAGCATCATGTTGTGGGGGTATTTTCAGCTGCAGGGACAGGATGACTGGTTGCAATCGAGGGAAAGATGAATGTGGCCAAGTACAGGGATATCCTGGACAAAAACCTTCTCCAGAGTGCTCAGGACCTCAGACTGGGCCGAAGGTTTACCTTCCAACAAGACAATGACCCAAAGTACACAGCTAAAATAATGAAGGAGTGGCTTCACAACAACTCCGTGACTGTTCTTGAATGGCCCAGCCAGAGCCCTGACTTAAACCCAATTGAGCATCTCTGGAGACCTAAAAATGGCTGTCCACCAACGTTTACCATCCAACCTGACAGAACTGGAGAGGATCTGCAAGGAGGAATGGCATAGGATCCCCAAATCCAGGTGTGAAAAACTTGTTGCATCTTTCCCAAAAAGACTCATGGCTGTATTAGATCAAAAGGGTGCTTCTACTAAATACTGAGCAAAGGGTCTGAATACTTAGGACCATGTGATATTTAGATTTTTCTTTTTTAATAAATCTGCAAAAATGTCAACAATTCTGTGTTTTTCTGATTTTAGCAAATGGCTGTGTCAGATAAGGGTACTCACCAAGGCTGAGATGCTGAGAGCGGTAACCTCTTACGACTAAGCGCACTCCACTCCTGGAGATGGTACAGGGGGTGAAGGGCACAAAGAGGCATGAGTCACCAGCTGGCTGGGCAGGTCTTGCATGAAGGTCACCGGCAGGGAGAGAGCTGTGCAGGACTGGAAGATGCTGAAGCTCAAGAAGGAGGATGAACAGCTGATCCAACAACAGGCCAGGGGTCAAACACCGTTGACTAGTAAGAGTCTCTAGTTAGGCAAAAACAGTCTGGTGCAAAGGACTGTTAGCAGGTCTGTCAGCAGGTCTGTCAGCAGGCTGATGACTTAGTACTGAAGATTGATAGCAAAGTCCGTAAACAGGCTGAGGGTCAAACACAGGTAACTGAAGGCAAAGTCTGTGAGCAAGCCAGGGGTCGAGCACTGGAGACAATAGCAAAGTCCAGGAGCAGGCTGAGGGTCAATCACTGGAGACAGGAAGCAATATCCGTAGACAGGCCGAGGGTCAAACACAGTAAACAAGTGAAGTCCGAGAGGCAAGCCGAGGGTCAGATGCAGGTAGAGATCAAAGCAGGTCAAGGTCAATCCGGGTCACAACAGGTAATCAAGAATCAGGATACAAGCAGGAAACACACAGGGAGCTGAAAGACAAACCAGCACTCTGGTCATGGCACAGAGTGGCTCTTATAGGTCAGTGGGAGGCTCATGTTGTGCGCGCTATTGCGTACGTGCGTTCGCCGTTCCACTGAATCGCGCACGCGCATTAGCCATTTCGCTGAATTGCACACAAACATTAGCTGTTTAGCCGAATTGCGCAAGCGCATTAGCTGTTTCGCTGTATTGTGCCCAGGGATGTGCCGGAGTGCCGCTCTACCACGCATGTGCGAAGGAAGGCAGCGATATTGGCGAGACTGGTACTTGCCTCTTTCCTGACAGGCTGCAATATAACAAAGAGTGATACATTTAAGGGGGTCTGAATACTTTCCGCCCCCACTGTATACTGAGATTAAATTACACATAGGTGGACTCTATTTACTAATTAGGTGATTTCTGAAGGCAATCTGTTCCACTAGATTTTAGTTAGGGGTATCAGAGTAAAGGGGGCTGAATACAAATGCACACCACACTTTTCACATATTTATTTGTAAAACATTTTGAAAACCATTTATCATTTTCCTTCCACTTCACAATTATGTGCCACTTTGTGTTGGTCTATCACATAAAATCCCAATAAAATAAATTTACGTTTTTAGTTGTAAAATGACAAAATGTGGAAAATTTCAAGGGGTTTGAATAATTTTTCAAGGCACTGTAAAGGCCGTACACACGATCGGACTTTTTGACAACAAACATGCAAATTAGCTGTTTTAAGGCAACATCCGACCGTGTGTACGCTCCATCGGACAAACTTTTTCGGTTTTCATCGGACTTTTGTTGGCTGTGCAAACGGACAAACTTTCCGGCAACAAAAGTCCGATGGAGCAAAGTCAGATTGTGTGTACACAAAACCATCAGACTTTTGTACAAACTACAGTACCTGCCCGCGAGAATGTTTCCAGCGCAATCCCATGGGTACTACAGTCCTTAGGTCTGGTATGGATTTTAAGGGGAACCCCCTACGCCGAAAAAACGGCATGGGGGTCCCCCCAAAATCCATACCAGACCCTTATCCGAGCACGCAGCCCGGCCGGTTAGGAAAGGGGGTGGGGACGAGCGAGCGCCCCTCCCCCCCACCGTACCAGGCCGCATGCCCTCAACATGGGGGGTGGGCGCTTTGAGGCAGGGGGGCGTCCTGTGGCCACGCCAAAGCACCTTGTCCCCATGTTGATGAGGACAAGGGCCTCATCCCGACAACCCTGGCCGTTGGTTGTCGGGGTCTGCGGGCGGAGGGCTTATCGGAATCCAGGAGCTCCCTTTAATAAGGGGGCCCCCAGATCCCGGCCCCCCATCCTATGTGAATGAGTAGGGGTACATCGTACCCCTACTCATTCACCTGGGGAAAAAAGTGTCAATAAAAAAACACACTAGACAGGTTTTTAAAGTAATTTATTGGGCAGCTCCGGGGGTTTTCTTCCGACTTCGGGGGGTCTCTTCTGACTTCTCCGCTCTCTCTGGCCTCTTCTCCAGGTGTCCGGTTCTTTTCCCGCTCTTCGGCCTCTTCTCCAGGTGTCCGGTTCTTCTCCCGCTCTTTGGTTCTTCTGCCGGGCTCCTTCGCTATCTTTTGCTCTTTTGCCGCTCTTTTGCTAGCGGTGGCCCGGTCTTCTCCGTCGTCTTGTTCCCTCTTTTCTTCTTCCGATGTTGACATGACGCTCTCTCCCTCTGTAATGCCATGTGCGAGGTGCGCAACAACTTATATAGGCATGGGGCGTGGTCACCGGGTGATGGGACTGTGACGTCATAAGGGGCGGGGTCACCGGGTGACATCACCCGGTGACCACGCCCCATGCCTATATAAGTCCTCCGCCCGCAGACCCGACAACCAACGGCCAGGGTTGTCGGGAAGAGGCCCTTGTCCTCATTAACATGGGAACAAAGTGCTTTGGGGTGGGGGGGGCCGCAGGGCCCCCTCCGCCTCAAAGTGCCCACCTCCCATGTTGAGTAGAGATGTGTTGAGTAGAGATGTGCACAACGGACAAATTTGTTTAGGTTCGGATGCATTCATTAAATAAATCATTTTGTTTTGTTATAGTCGTTATGTTAGAATGATTTGATTTCAGAATTTGTTTCATATATTCGTTGCACCGAATCGATTTGGATTTTGAGTCAATCCCTGTTTGTCCAACCCACAAAGAGAAATGGAATGAGCTGATTGGACGATATTGACCAGAGCTGCGTGCATCTGAAAGTAACAAATGGAGTGAAATTTATTTTGGATTCATTCAATATGTTATGATTCTGAGTTTCTGTTGGATCCACCTCCATCCAACCCAAACACAATAAATAGGAATCATCTTATTTCACTTTTATACCTTACCGTATGTATTGAAATATGTTTCCATTTCATATGTAGTGCATTTTTTTATGATAATGAAAAATTTGAATGCAAAAAGAATTGGCTGATTATCCAAGAGTCAAAGATTACCACAATGCTCACATTCAAAACAAAAATATTAATTCATTATGTTACTAAATTGAATTAATTTCCTCATTGCCAACTGACTTTGTTTGGCCATGCACATACAAATGAAACGAATGGTCTCTCAAGTTCAACCCCAATATAAAAAGAATATTATCAGAATATTTACTCTACTCTCACTAGAATAAAAACAAATGGATCTGAATCAATTCAGATAATTCGTTATATTATTATGTTATTTCAGATGCTTCAAACTTTAACCACTTTTGCAGTGCCGGGACAAGGTCAACCAGAGCCCAGAGCGAACATACCAAGCTGCGCCCCCTCCCCCATGACCAATTATCTTACACACACCTGATCATTATAACTACATATAGTGTGCAGAAGTCAGGATTGGATAAATTACAAAGTACAAGGATCAGGAGCAAAAATAATGTACAGTATGCAGGAATCAGGAGAGGAAATCATACAGAGTGCAGAGGCAAGGTTTATGTACAGTAATATACAACATACAGGAGTCAAGAGTGGGTAAACTAGAGTGCAGAGACCAGGAGTATATACACCCTAACGCATAGCCGTACCCCTATGAGGCATTTTACACCTACATATATACCCACACATACATCAAACACTCACATATGTACATAATACAAAACATTTAGGTGTCTTCTCTGACTTTCTTCTTTAAATCCGAACTCAAGGAAAATAAAAAATCTACCCTTGCATTGGGGCACCCCACTCATTTAGTCTAGGGACAGAGGATTAAAGTGACTTTTTTTTAATAATAAACATGTTATACTTACCTGTATATGTTTAAAAGTTGTTAAACCAGTTCTAGGGACAGACTGTCATATCCACATTCCTAAGAAATAGACCGAACACCACTCTCCTTTAAGGTGATGGAACTTTCATCGATATGTCGCTGTCTCCGAGGTAAGCACGTACACAGTGGATAATAGTAAAATATCATTTATTACAAAATATACAAAAGAATAACATATTTGATAGTAGCATTAGGCCATATGGAACATTGACCATGGATGATACTTAGTCCATGTAAAAACTTGAACAATGCTTGTATATATAGTAGCCAACGCATTTTGCAGAATCCTTATCTGCTTCTTCTGGGCAGCTCAACATGCATCTAAATCATCAGTCCGGTTACAGAGACAACATAACAGTAGCATTAGCATCATTTACATTTAATTTATTCAATGAAGATCATCATATAGTATACAATTTAATAGCATGGATATAAGTGCTCACCAAATTATATGATGTTAATTCCATGCAAACTGCAGTATCATCACAAAGAAAGGACGGACCCTCATCCGGTAATTTGATCAGTGATATCAGAGTCACCGATCTAGTCTGGTGGGCATCGGATCATATCCAGAGCAACAAGGTCAACAACCAATAATTATCTACAATACCAAACATATATATATTCAGATGCAAAATCCTTTACATCATTATATATGCAGGAGTGTCAGGATAAACTATATCTACACTATGTAATATGTGACCAAAAAAAGGATGAAAAACAGGGAGGGGGGAAAGGAAAAGAAAAAAGGAAAAAAGAAAGAAAAAGTAAACAGAGCTACAAACTGGCAAATGCACAAACCATATGCACATCCAGAATGTCCCCATTAGACCTACCTAAACCACCCTAGTTATAACTAGAAGCAGCTGACCAGACAAGTACATATCCAAATATCCTTGGGCATGACAGGATGAATACATCGAAAAAGGCATCACCCATGTCTAGCCCGACTATCGTTTAACCAGACCCAATATATAATACATGTAAAGATAGACCGGCTCAATCAGTATGGCAACACAGTCAATACTATGGCATCTTCTAGAGAGCAGCAGGAAACAATGTCATAAGTGTCAGTCATGATTATTGTGGGTTGGCCCGGTATGTAATAAGTTACCTGGGTATAGCGGAGGCAGCCTGCCTGGTTGTCCGTAGATCGATAGAGCAAGTACCCCTCAGTCTACGATCTGTGCCCCACCTCCACCGTGGTATGCGTCCCACTAACTATCCCTGTCGCTTCCGCCTTTATGGATACAATCCCGCCAAATGACTGAGCCGAAAGCTGCTCACAATCGTCATATCCGGCGCGGGTGCTCCTGTAGAAGCGCATGTGCCCAACCACCCACCGCATCATAGACTGCATACAGAGGCTGCCCTTCAAAGAGGCTAAGGCAGACAGGTACCGAGGAGAAGAAAACCTCCCCACCTGTCCACCAGGGGCACCCGAATGCCTCACCACCTAACCACGCCAGAGAAAGGGTCAGATCACTCCCAATGCTGCCGTAAGGTCGCAAAGAATCAACAACAATCTATGAAATCAACTACAGTACATATCTCTCAAAGGAAAAAGCAAAAATAATTAAATTTATAGCAATTATATTTTTCATTTTTAAAAACCTGGGAATTCCCATGTTGTTTGATCTAAAGTGCAGCAAGAGCAGGTCTCCCTCTCCCTCTAGGAATTATAATATTAGGAATTATTATACATCTACGGAAATGGTTTAAAAGTAGGTGCTGTGTTCATTCCTGGGGGAATAGTTGCCTTTTGGTTATAGATCCATTTAGCCTCCTTTCGTAAGATCTTTTTGTTGAAATCGCCTCCCCGTGCTTGCTGGGGGATTACTTCTAAAGCACAGAATGAAATAACTGAGGGGTCATAACTGTGATTAAGACCTACATATTTACATATTGGTGTATACAGCAGGCCAATATCGAGATAATAGAGGTGATCCTGTATTCGTCTAGTGAAAGTACGTTTAGTCTTCCCGATGTAAAATGCACCACATATGCAAGAGGCCAAATATACCACTCCCATAGTGCGACAGTCTGTATATGTCCTGGATTTCAGATAATCACCTCTAGGTAGTGGGCATACATCACCCTCCCTAATGCAGGGACATTGATCGCAGCTACCACATCTGTAGGTGCCTTTGCTGCCCACAGCTCCCTCCAGTGATTCTGGTGGTGAGTAGTGGCTATGTACTAGGCTGTCCTTAACAGAATGGGCTCTCCTATAAAACTATCTCTGGACGACTTGAGACATATTTCGAGACTACAAGGTCCTCTCCAAGAAAGTGCCAATTGTGGGCTAGTAATGCACAAAATTGATCCTGTTGGGCACTAAAGGTGGTTACTAGTTTAGTGGTAGTCGTGTTACTATGGGTCCTAGATTTAAAGATCTTGACATCTCAATGTTGGTCTGCTGTATACATGTAGGTCTTAATCACAGTTATGACCCCTCAGTTATTTCATTCTTTGCTTTAGAAGTAAACCCCAGCAAGCACGGGGAGGCGATTTCGACAAAAAGATCTTACAACAGGAGGCTAAATGGATCTATAACCAAAAGGCAACTATTCCCCCAGGAATGAACAGGGCACTTCTAAACCATTTCTGTAGCTGTATAATAATTCCTAGAGGGGTCTTTAAGACCTGCTCTTGATGCACTTTAGATCAAACAACATGGGAATTCCCAGGTTTATAAAAATGAAAAATATAATTTCTATAAATTTAATTCTTTTTTCTTTGAGAGATATGGAATGTAGTTGATTTCATGGATTATTGTTGATTCTTTGCGACCTTGCGGCAGCATTGGGAGTGATCTGACCCTTTCTCTGGCGTGGTTAGGTGGTGAGGCATTCGGGTGCCCCCGGTGGATGGGGAGGCTTTCTTCTTCTCAGTACCTGTCTGCCTTAGCCTCTTTGGTGGACAGGAGGCGCTGTGTGTGCAGCCTCTGTATTGCAGTCTATGACATGTTTTTCATCCTTTTTTGGTCACATATTACCTAGTGTAGATATAGTTTATCCTGACACTCATGCATTTATAATGATGTAAAGGAGTTTGCATCTGAATATATATATGTTTGTTATTGTAGATAATTATTGGTTGATGACCTTGTTGCTCTGGATATGATCCGATGCCCACCAGACCAGATAGGTGACTCTGACATCACATCAAATTACCGGATGAGGGTCCATCCTTTCTTTTTGATGATGCTGCAGTTTGCATGGAATTAACATCATATAATTTGGTGAGCACTTATACGCATGCTATTAAATTGTATATTATATAATGATCTTTATTGAATAAATTAAATGTAAATGATACTAATGCTACTGTTATGTTGTCTCTGTAACCGGACTGATGATTTAGATGCATGTTGAGCTGCCCAGAAGAAGCAGATAAGGATTCTGCAAAACGCATTGGCTTACTGTATATACAAGCATCATTCAAGTTTTTACATGAGTATCATCTATGGTCAATGTTCCATATGGCCTAATGCTACTATCAACATTTTTTAAATTTTTTTGTATATTTTGTAATAAATTATGTTTTACTATTATCCACTGTCTACGTGGTTACCTCAGAGATTTTCTAAATATTATACTTACCGTATTTTCTGGCGTATAAGACGACTTTTTAACCCAGGAAAATCTTCTCAAAAGGCGGGGGCCATCTTATACGCTGGGTGTCGTCTTATAGGGCGGGTGCTGAAACTTCCGAGCCGGACTGGAGAATCTGCAGTCGCCACATACAGTGGGGGAGCTCAAAAACAGCAGCGGCCGCATCCCTGCCATATGCGGTGACTGTATGAAAGAAGCAAGGGCCGCGCTGTACAAGTACGGTAGAAGAAAATCCACTCACTAGGATTCGTGAAAAGAAGTGACTTAACGCGCGAGAGAGAGCGGCGATGTGCCCAGAAAAACACGCCTCTTTCACCTGTCTGGTCCGCCCTTGTATCCTATTACCGTACCTCCTTCTCTGCCTCTCAGATCTCGCTCCTGAGGACTGCAGTGAAGTGGCACAGGCGCACATGTGCGAGATCTGAGAGGCAGAGAAGGAGGTAATAGGATACAAGGGCGGGCCAGGCGGGTGAAAGAGGTGTGTTTGCGCTACCTCTCTTGGAGACTGGGAGGGCTGGGCAGGCAGGGAGAGCTGACCAATCCAAGCAGGCTTTGTATACAACAACCAGCCAATCACTGGTAAGGTACATCGCTTGCCGTGATTGGCTGGTTGTTGTATACTGGGTACCACATACAGTACAGCACCAGTATCTGTACATGTTCATACAGTATAGCACCAGTACATACAGTACAGTATACAAATGTCCAACAGTCAAAACCCCATCATGGCTCCACCAGCAAGAAGAAAGAAATATGAAGCCAGTTTCAAACTTAAAGCGGGGTTCCACCCAAATTTTGAACAATATCTGTATGTATTCTCTTCCTTGCCTAGATGCTGACATGCCGTTTAAAAAATTTTAAATCGCCGTAATTACCTTTCATTTTTCTATTCTTCTTTGCACTTCCTGGTTCTCCTCCCATGGGAGTAGGCGTGTTTCTAGCCTCTCCCAGACTCCTGGGAGCTAGTCTCAGGCTTCCCAGGATGCCACTGAGCATGTGCGGGAACGAGCGGTGAATGCTGGGAGCACAGCATTCACCACATCCAGGAAATAAATGCTTGTGGGCTTCAAATGCCCACAATGAAGATGGAAACCGCCTGCAGTGAATAATATAAGTTATTCTTTCCGACTAAATCTGAAACAGGCGGACATATTACACACAATATGTGAGTATGTAATGCTGAGAAGAAAAGTTTGTGAATGAACTCAAAAAAAAAAAAAAAAAACGATAGATAGGTGGACCCCCGCTTTAACCACTTCAGCCCCGGAAGGATTTACCCCCTTCCTACCAGAGCACTTTTTACAATTTGGCACTGCGTCGCTTTAACTGCTAATTGCGCGGTCATGCAATGCTGTACCCAAACAAAATTTGCGTCCTTTTCTTCCCACAAACAGAGCCTTCTTTTGATGGTATTTGATCACCTCTGCGGTTTTAATTTTTTGTGCTATAAATGGAAAAAGACCAAAAATTTTGTTATAAAAAAAATCCAATAATCTTTTAGTCATACATTTAGGCCAAAATGTATTCAGCCACATGTCTTTGGTAAAAAAAATGTCAATAAGCGTATATTTATTGGTTTGCGCAAAAGTTATAGCGTCTACAAACTAGGGTACATTTTCTGGAATTTACACAGCTTTTAGTTTATGACTGCCTATCTCATTTCTTGAGGTGCTAAAATGGCAGGCCAGTACAAACCCCCCCCAAATTACCCCATTCTGGAAAGTAGACACCCCAAGAAAATTGCTGAGAGGTATGTTGAGCCCATTGAATATTAAATTATTTTGTCCCAAGTGATTGAATAATGACAAAAAAAAAAAAAAAATTACAAAAAGTTGTCACTAAATGATATATTGCTCACACAGGCCATGGGCATATGTGGAATTGCACTGCAAAATACATTCAGCTGCTTCTCTTGAGTACGGGGATACCACATGTGTGGGACTTTTTGGGAGCCTAGCTGGGTACAGGGCCCCGAAAACCAATCACTGCCTTCAGGATTTCTAAGGGCGTAAATTTTTGATTTCACTCCTCACTACCTATCACAATTTTGAAGGCCATAAAATGCCCAGATGGCACAAACCCCCCCCCAAAATACTCACTATACCTCTCGGCAAATAGCTTGGGGTGTCTACTTTCCAAAATAGGGTCATTTGGGGGGATTTTGTGCCACCTGGGCATTCCATGGCCTCCGAAACTGTGATAGGCAGTGAAGAGTGAAATCAAAAATTTACGCCCTTAGAAAGCCTGAAGGCGGTGCTTGGTTTTGGGGTCCCGTACGCGGCTAGGCTCCCAAAAAGTCTCACACATGTGGTATCCCCGTACTCAGGAGAAGCAACAGAATGTATTTTGGGGTGTAATTTCACATATTCCCATGGTATGTTTGAGCAATATATCATTTAGTGACAACTTTGTGCAAAAAAAAAAAAAATTGTCTTTTTCCCGCAACTTGTGTCACAATATAAAATATTCCATGGACTTGACATGCCTCTCAGCAAATAGCTTGGGGTGTCTACTTTCCAAAATGGGGTCATTTTGGGGGGTTTTGAACTGTCCTGGCATTTTATGCACAACATTTAGAAGCTTATGTCACACATCACCCACTCTTCTAACCACTTGAAGACAAAGCCCTTTCTGACACTTTTTGTTTACATTAAAAAATTATTTTTTTTTGCAAGAAAATTACTTTGAACCCCCAAACATTATATATATATTTTTAAACCAAATGCCCTACAGATTAAAATGGTGGGTGTTTAATTTTTTTTAATCACACAGTATTTGCGCAGCGATTTTTCAAACGCATTTTTTTGGGAAAAAACACACTTTTTAAAATCTTAATGCACTAAAACACACTATACTGCCCAAATGTTTGATGAAATAAAAAAGATGATCTTAGGCCGAGTACATGGATACCAAACATGACATGCTTTAAAATTCCGCACAAACGTGCAGTGGCGACAAACTAAATACATTTTTAAAAGTCTTTAAAAGCCTTTACACATTACCACTTTAGATTTACAGTGGAGGTCTACTGCTAAAATTACTGCCCTCGATCTGACCTTCGCGGTGATACCTCACATGCATGGTGCAATTGCTGTTTACATTTGACGCCAGACCGAGAGCAGGGGGGGACAGGGGTGCTTTTTTTTTTTCTTTTTCTTTATTATTTTTTTGCTTTTTTATCTTATTTTTGAACTGTTCCTTTCATTTTTTTTTAATCATTTTTATTGTTATCTCAGGGAATGTAAATATCCCCTATGATAGCAATAGGTAGTGACAGGTACTCTTTTTTGAAAAAATTGGGGTCTATTAGACCCTAGATCTCTCCTCTGCCCTCAAAGCATCTGACCACACCAAGAACGGTGTGATAAAATGCTTTCCCAATTTCCTAATGGTGCTGTTTACATCCGGCGAAATCTAAGTCATGAAATGCTCGTAGCTTCCGGTTTCTTAATCCATAGAGATGTTTGGAGCCACTCTGGTCTCTTATCAGCTCTATGGTCAGCTGGCTGAATCACCGGCTGCATTCTCAGGTTCCCTGTTGAGACAGGAGAGCCAGAGAAAAACACGGAAGACGGTGGGGGGCATTCCTTCCCACTGCTTGTAAAAGCAGTCTAGAGGCTAATTAGCAGCTAGGATTGCTTTTACATGAAAGCCGACCGCTGGATGAAAAGAATGATACCAAGATGATGCCTAAACCTGCAGGCATCATTCTGGTATAACCACTCAAAGTCGTGAATGGCGTACCTGAAGACAAAAAAATGGTTAACAATAAAACACAGTAAACGGTAAAGTATAAAAAATTGCATATCTGAAAATCAAACATGAAAAACATAATAACAATAAAACATTGCAGAATAGAATACAGTAAAAAAGAGCAGAACAATAGAGAGAGAATAGAGAGAGAGAGAACAATAAAACGACAACTATTTTTTTTTATTTTATATATTTTTTTGTGTTTTTTTTTTTTTTTTTTTACACTTTTTTTTGTAACTGTAACTTTTATAACTGTAACCGGTTCCAGGTTCGGGCCTCTCAAAATGCGATGGCATCTTGGGAGACCCTGTGAAAGTGTGCCTAGTCTGTGCAATGCTGTACCCTACGCTAATACTCAACTAGTGAATGGTAGCGTTCAAAACATTCACCAATGCAAAGACCAGGATTATCAGGACAGGAGGGACAATAATAGCGGGTGTCACGTCTATATCCGCGCTTGCTGCAGACACGACATCTTTTTTGGGGGGTTCATTGGGTAGGGGTACTCGGGAGGACATAAAGAAAATGCCTCTCATGCAGCCGACTGCATTTGGTTGGGGATGTGAATGGGGGAAGTACGGGCGCTGCAGAAGTGGTGGGTTCCCAATTATTAGGATTGGCGAATGCAGCAGGAAGGGCACTATGGGCACGACGGGCCTGTGTTTGTCTTCTTCTTCGTGGCAGCGGAACTCTACTTGTGCTTGCCACCTCACCAGCTTGAACTGCACTTATGGGACTCGCCACGTCACCAAGTGTTACTGCAGTGCTGGTTTGACTATGACCTGGGTGTACTAGGCCGCTGGTGCTTGCCAGTTCACCAAAATGCTACCAAAAAAACTGTTAGCGATCGCAGGGATCAGGCCTGACTCTGCAAATGCTGCAGTTATGCGTTTAGTGTTTTGTAAGTGACAGTGATCGATCGATACTGCACTTGGGTGGGCTGGGCTGGACCGGGCGGAGGGGCAAAACACAGGTGCTAGCAGGTATCTGGGCTGATCCCCCTAACACTGCGTTTTTGGGAACCCTAAACTGCTGGGGACGCTAGTATAGATCTGATCGGATCAGATATTGATCCGTTCAGATACTATGCCACTAAGGGAGGTGTACGGTGCGTGCGTGGGTGTTAGCGGTACTGGCACTAACCTGACGCTGCCTGGGGCTGGTGCTTGCCAGTTCACCAAAACGCTACCAAAAAAACTGTTAGCGATCACAGGGATCACGCCTGACTCTGCGAACGCTGCAGTTATGTGCGTTTAGTGTTTTGTAAGTGACAGTGATCGATCGATACTGCACTTGGGTGGGCTGGGCTGGGCCGGGCGGAGGGGCAAAACGCAGGTGCTAGCAGGTATCTGGGCTGATCCCGCTAACACTGCATTTTTGGGAACCCTAAACTGCTGGGGACGCTAGTATAGATCTGATCGGATCAGATATTGATCCGTTCAGATACTATGCCACTAAGGGAGGTGTATGGTGCATGCGTGGGTGTTAGCGCTACTGGCACTAACCTGACGCTGCCTGGGGCGACGCAGACCCTATCTGACCCTAAAACCTAAGTTATATCACCCGCGGGGGGATCAGGGGGCTAAACCTTTATTAGGTAATAAACGGCGGGTGCCCTGACACTATAAAAAATAAACTAACTAACCAGCGTCACCTGTAACAGTTATACGGTGATCACTGGTGAAAGGGTTAACTAGGGGGCAATCAAGGGGTTAAAATCTTTATTAGGTAGTATATCGGGGTCCCTGACGCTATAAAACGCTGACGGCGAGCCTAAATATTTACCTCCCTAACTAGTGTCACCAGTGACATTAATACAGCGATCAGAAAAATTATCACTTAGTGACACTAGCGACAGGGGGTGATCAAGGGGTTAAAACTTTATTAGGGGGGGGTTAGGGGGGTATCCTAGACCTAAAGGGGGCTAACACTAACTGCCCTACCACACTAACTGTCACAAACTGAGACCAATACAGTAATCAAAAAAAAAAAAAACTGCTTGGTGTCAGTGTGACAGGGGGGGGTGATTGGGGGGTGATCGGGGGGTGATCGGGGGTGTAATGTATGCCTGGCGTGTTCTACTGTGTGTGTAGTGTTTGTGCACTCACTCAGATGTCTTCTCTCCTCGGCGCCGGAACGGAAAATACCGAGCGCTAACATCATTTCCTCTGCTGCTGTTTACTATACAGCAGCAGAGGAAGAATCTGATTGGCTGGGAGCGATCGCGAGGGGGGGGCCACGAATGGATGGTCTCCCCCTCACGTCTGATCGCTGCCAGACACAAGCCGACCGCCTCGGGCACCGTACCAGGTACGTGATTTTGCCTGCCCGTGCCATTCTGCTGCTGTATATCTGCGTTAGGCGGTCGGCAAGTGGTTAAAGTTGTAAACTTTGCCATGGAACATAATAACTGCGCTGCTGCAAGACAATATGGAGTAACAGAAAAGATGGTTCGGGACTGGAAAGCAAATAAAAAAGCATTAAAGAGTATGCCAAGGGGTAAGTGTGCATTAAGAAGAGGCACCCCACATTGGCCAGAACTCAAAAACACGTAGCAGACATGGTGAATGAGCATTGCCAAAACGGTTATGTAGTGACACGAATTAAAATATGTTTGTTTGCACTTCAGGGGGCCAAATCTAACCCAGATCACAGCAACAGATTTAAGGCCACTGTATCCTGGTGTACTAGATTCATGGGAAGGCATAATATGTTACTGAGGCAATTGCAAAAAAGGGTTTTTGTCCCCCAAAAACGAAGGGGTTTTCAAGGCAGCAAAGAACTAATACAAAAGTATGCAATGTTAATGGTTTTATTTAAAACATAAGACAGTAGAGTAAAAAACATGAACTGTGTACAAAAGTTGTAAGAGGCACAGAAGCATGTACAGGGCTACACAAAAATAATGCGATGAACAAGCGCTTGGATAGTCCTGACGCATTTCGACCCCATCGGGTCATCTTCAGAGGAAATGCATGCGCTGTTGGAAAGTTGTATGCATAAAAATAATATCAGTACAATAATGCACAGTTATATGTAGTAATTGTATATGTCTTCAGCATAGTTACCAAAAGTGTGCGTGTAGCCAAGTCTTCTGAGCCTAAGACTTTCAAAAAGCCTCCACCATTCGGTCCCAGCTTGGAGTCCCCCGGCCAGCCACCACCCCGAAAGGGGGGAGTCAAGCAGCAACTGCGCAACTTACGGTGAATTACACATTTGGGATGCCCCGCATATGGCAAAGGGCGTGTGCGGGTCAGCGGCACCTGTGATCTGGACATCAAGCAGTAGCATCAGTCAGTGCATATAAGGAATGTATATAGGTTATTTGTATGAGCTTATATAAATCAAATAATAATGAAATTCTATAATTTTATAGAGTTTTTTTAGGCTATTAGGCCTAGGTTACAACAGTGATTGGAGTTTATGATCAAAAATTATTTAACATAATACGTATGTATGATGTGAATCGTTTAAAAGGGATAAGGAGGACAAAGGAAGAAAGGAAAGAAAAAAGAGAAAGAAAGGGAGGAAAAGGAGAGGGTATAAGGGTGAAGGGTGGAGAGGGGAGCAAGAAAGAAAAAGAGAAGAGAAAAAGGGGAAAAAAAAAAGAGGGGAAAAGGGAACAAGGGGACAGGGAAGGGTTGTGAGGAATGAAAGGGAAAAGGGGGGGGAGGAGGTAGTGAGGGATATTGGGGAGGAACAGGGGAGGAAGACAGTGAGGGAAACAAGGAGGGAAAGGGGAGAGGATAGAATGGATAAAAAAAAAAAAACATAGACAGCAAAAAATGAAATGAAAGGTTCTGAAGAATAGACAACAAACCACATGGGAGAAAAAAGGTAAGTGAGAGGGTGAATAAAGTGTTCCCTCTTTTCAATGTTACTGAGGCAATAGACGAAAATTGGCCAAAAATTACCTGCAGATCTTGATAGCAAAGTAAATAGTTTCCATCGATACATAATACAACAGTGGACTAAACATGGCTATGTGTTAAGTAGTATTTGAAATATGGATGAAACTCCAATGAATTTTGATATGGTTGGAAACAAAACTGTCCATCAAAAAGGTGAAAAAACTATTTTAATTAAAACAGGACATGAGAAGTCCAGTTTTACAGTGGTACTAGGATGCACAGCTAATGGCGCCAAACTGAGACCAATGATTATTTTTAAAAGAAAAACAACGCCGAAACTCAAGTTCCCTGTTGGTTATTTTGTACATGTGAATGAAAAAGGCTGGATGGATAAAGAAGGGGTAAAGCTATGGCTTGATAATGTATGGAGCAGGCGACCAGGTGGACTTATTCAAAAAGTCTTATTTGTAGTCTACTGGTGTGGGATATGTTCAGGGCTCATTTAACTTCCAGCACCAAGCAAAGGCTTGCAAGACTAAACACAGATGCGGCAGTTATTCCTGCAGGATTGACATCATTGGTACAGCCACTGGATGTGTGTCTAAACAAACCATTTAAAGATCGCATTCGAGAACAGTGGAATGAATGGATGGTTAGTGGCGAAAAGTCATTCACAAAAGGAGGAAACATGTGTGCTCCACAGTTGGATGTTTCGTGCAAGTTTGTCATAAAAGCCTGGAATGATATTGATGCAGAAATAGTAATCAAGTCTTTCAAGAAGTGTGGCATATCAAATTCATTAGATGGTATGGAGGACGACTACTTGTGGCAAGATGAAGAGGAAGCTGAGACCACACCATCTGATACGGAATTCGATCCATACGATGACTGCCTTACAAATGTATCACAAGATGTCATTGATGTACTTATGATATCAGATGACTAACAGGAGGATTTTGAAGGCTTTTAAAGGGAAACTGTCACGCCAGCAAAACCTGGAAAAATACCATAGCTTGCAGTTATGGTGGGCGTTGCTAACTCACCAGGGACTTGCCCGGCACTTGCTCTCTCTCTATTGTTTGTTATCTTCCTCCTATCATCATCAGTTCCAGTTTGGTTGACAGCTTAGAAAACAAACAGCATGGCAGCTCACATGGGTTTATTGTCTTATCCTTCCTTTTAGCTTTAGAGTGAATTAGGAAAAGTTTAATCCACTTGCACTGTTTTATGTGTACATGTTTGATGACAAACGGCCTTATGTTTATAAGTGACAATTTTCCTGCTAAGTACCTGCATGTCATAAGCATTTGAATTAAAATTACCATATTGAAATCAAATCTGATGTTTTTTTAATTTTTATTTGGTGTGCGTTGGAAGAGGGGTAGTCTTATACGGCGGGAATATCCCAAACTCTATATTTTAACTGGAAAAGTTGGGGGTCGTCTTATACGCCGGAAAATACGGTACCTGCTCTGTGTAATGGTTTTGTACAGAGCAGCCCCGATCCTCTTCTGGGGTCCCCCATTGGCACTAATGGCCCCTACTCCTTGCGAGTGCCCCATAGCAAGCAGTTTGCTATGGAACACTTTGAGGGCTTGCTCCCGAGCTGGCTCTGTGTGTCTATAGACACACAGAGTGCAGCTTGGCCCTGCCCCCTCCTCACTGGCTGTGATTGACAGCAGCGGGAGCTGGCTCCCGCTGCTGTCTTAGTCAATGAGGAGGGAGAGAGCACAACCGCTACAATTTAAATCTCTTCCCTATATTTACTATGTGGACAGAGCTGGCAACACTATATGTATCTATAGTGTATTTTTCTTGGTATCATTGTGGTGCTTAGTCCTATATGTTTGCTATCAATACATTTATGAATTGTATCAAATTTAGTGTATGTGTCATTAATTCATGTCAACAATGACCATGTGAATTATATATCACATGAATATGGAACCAAAATACCAATGGTGCAAACAAAATTGTGAGGGGGTGAATCCCAGACTCCCGGTGCTGTAAGTAGAATACCAAAACATATCATGTGAACAACTCATAAATATTCAATTACATATCTGAACAAGGAACAGCTAACTGAACAAGGATTTCCAGCAGAGGATGATATAACAATGGCATAGCTCCCAACTGTCCCTGATTTCGAGGGACTGTCCCTGATTTGGAGCAATGTCCCTCTGTCCCTCATTCCACCTCATTTGTCCCTCATTTTGGTCTGATCAATATAGTTGTATATAAAATGCACTTTTTATCTTTCAAAAAGTGTTTCCAAGTGCTAAACCTTTCATCCAATTTCTAAATTGCTGCATTTGTACATTTTAAAAGCCAATATAAAGGAATAGTAATGGTAAAAAAAAGTCCTTGTGGATTTAATTAACCTTTTTTTTGGTTGATTCTCTTCTAAGGGGGTGTGGCAGGGGGCGTGTCCTATGCCTACATACATTTGTTAGTAGGTGTCCCTCATTCCCATCTCAAAATGTTGGGAGGTTTGCAACGGGTTGCTGTCTAGCAGAGAGGGCTACACACAGTTTAAAATTCAGCCTCAGCTTAACCAGATGAATTTTGATCTGTGTGTTCCCAACTTTACCTTATCCTTTGCTTCAGTAGGCTCCCTGCAGTGCTGTTACTGGTCCCCTGCAGCTCCTGTGCAAGTTGGGACTGTCTGTGGTCACATTCCAGCCTCCACTTACCATACAGGGTTAATCTTCCTCTATATGTGATTATGTGTTAGGCTGGATTCACACCTATGCATTATTAGTGCTTTTTGCATTTTGCAGATTTGCACTACAGTCCATTTAACATTGTTTCCTATGGAACACGATCAGTAGTGCAAATCTGCAAAATGCAAAAAGCACTAAAAATGCATAGGTGTGAATCCAGCCTTAGGCCCCATTCACACTAGCGCGTTTTTTGATGCATTTTGCATTTTGCAGAAATGCACGGGAATTTTTTAACATGGGTTCCTATAGAACATGTTCACATCAATGCTTTTTTGTATCTCTGCGTTTTTGGAAAGGGTCGGGGACTTTTTTTCATGCAAAAAGCAGCGTTTTGCATGTAATGGTTTTCAATGGACAAGCATCAAAAACGCAAGTGCAGCGTTTTTGCAGCGTTTTTGATGCGTTTTTGGTGCGTTTTTGGTGCGTTTTTGCCGTTTTTTTTTTTTTTTTTGTAATTTTTTTGTAAGACTGTAAAAAAAACTGAAAAAAAAAAAAAAAAAAACGCAAAACGCAAATCGCGGCAAAAACGCGGCAAAAACGCGGCTCAAAAACGTGGCAAGCATGAAAAAAAAACCTCCAAAAACGCTCAAAAGCAACATGCATAGGTGTGAATCGAGCCTTAGGGAGGAGGAGAAGAGCACTGGAGCTGGCTGGACCATAAAATCAGGTAAGTGAAAAAGGCTATCTCCCCCTCCCCCACACTGAAAGAGTGGACTTCTCTTTACTTTCTTGGAATTGGGCTGGGATAAGCCACCCCATCCTTTGCTGTGTGTTCTTATATTCTCTAACCACTTAAGGACTGGAAGGATTTACCCTATTAATGACCAGGCCATTTTTTGCGATGTGTTACTTTAACTAACAATTGCGTGGGCAACGTTGTAACCAAACAAAATGTAGGTCTTTTTTTTCCTACAAATAGAGCTTTCTTTTGGTGGTATTTGATCACCTCTGCGGTTTTTATCTTTTGCGCTATAAACAAAACAAAACCGTCAATTTTGAAAAAAAAAAAACGATATTTTTTACTTTTTGCTATAATAAATATCCAAAAAAAAATGTAAAAAAAATATTTCTTCATCAGTTTAGGCCAATATGTATTCTGCTAAATATTTTTGGTAAAAAAAAAAAAAATTTGCAATAAGCGTATATTAATTGGTTTGGACATAAGTTAAAGCGTCTACAAACTATCGGATATTTTTGTGGAATTTTTATTCATTTCATGTTTTTTTTTACTAGTAATGGTGGCAATCAGCGATTTTTAGCGGGACTGCGACATTGCGGCAGACAAATCAGACATCTAACTGACACTTTTTGGGGGCCAGAGACACTAATACAGTGATCAGAGCTAAAAAAAAATGCACTGTCACTGCACCATTGACACTGGCAAAGGGTTAAATGTGTTCCTAGGGGGTGCTTGCTAACTGTAGGGGATTGCACTGTTTGGGGAACACAGAGATCCGGGTTCCCACTTGCAGAACGGCGATCTGCCTTGTTTATGTATTGCCCTGCTCCTATTGATCAGACGCTTGAATGTAAATTTAGTGGGTTATCTGTTCTGTACATAGTTCAGATTCAATGTTATGGCTAATTTAGCCTCTGTTCCAGCATTGGCTGTGTTGCGTGCAGTTCCACACTGTCGTCTGTAGGTGTCGTTGTCACCATACGCCAGTGATGGAAGGGCAACAGGCTAGGGTGTATTGAGTGTCCTTCTTCCCCAGAAACAGCCCAGTGGGAGTGGTTCACAGCTGTGCATTCTGGGAAAGGTTATTTAAGGGGCAGACGCCATTTTTTTTTCGCTCTCTCACCTCATGGTCCACCTGGCCTAAGGTATGTGACAACTCTTTTCCTGTCTCGGGGTCCTGCTGGCATGAGGCTATGTGATTGCAAGTAGGCCCAGAAGCTGTCTGGGGCCTACTGGTTCAGAGGTGGTCCTGTGCTGTCTGTCCTGCGGGAAGAAGCCGAGCAATTGAAGGATCCGGGGGAGGACTCATCTTGGAGAGATGTCTGTGGCAGAGACTTTTGTCCGTGCATCATTCCGGCTGCTAGGTCAGTTAGAGAGGCCTATCCGGATGAGCAAGATCCATTGACTGAAGGTGTACTTGTCTCCAGGATCTCAAGTTCCTCGGTGATCTGCACAAGGTATCTGAACTTTCCCTTAACCCGCCATCCCTCTACTGTTCAAGTTGTAAAATAAAAAGCATTGGAAAAAGAACTAATTGACTGGTGCATACATCGGTGGGCGCAAGGCCCAGTATAAACTCTAAGTTCCTGGTGTGGTGAACTGTGGAGAAGGGGTGACGGCAAAGACCCAAAATAATAATCAACAGCTCCTTCAGGAGTAAGTGATACATTTACATCTCCCGGGGATGATCACGGGTGGCCGTCGGACATCAGGACCACCAGACCCATTTATTGACATCCCCACTAGCCAATCACGACTCGATCGCGCCCCAGGCGGCACGATCGCACCATCTAGTGGGTATTGAACGAAACTATGTACAGTTACATCTTTTCGCGCAATAGCATCACATTGCTGCAGTAAATGCACGGCGGCTGGTCGGCAAGTAGTTAACAAAAGGCCCAAACTATTACATCATGTCGTCCGAATGAAATTAATTATTACAAATAATTTGGTTGTTTTCATTTGAATTTATTTTGGATTCTTTGAAATTCACTACTATTGTGATTCGCAGTTTTGGATACATCCGAATTACAGAACAACGAAAATTTGTTCCGGATTTCGATTTGTAAAGAAACAAATCGCACATGTCTAGTGCTGAACTAGAGACAGTGGACAGTGGTCTAGGACTACTTTGTCCCATAAACAGTTCATTGAGTCTAGAATGGGGACCTGCTGTGCCTAGTATTTTCTGCTCTTGAAATGTCTAGAAAACAGAGGAAACAGTTGTCATGTGCTACAGATTGCAGATTTAGACAATACAGTACAATCAGCACTACTGTGAAACTAGATAGTCAGTATAACAGGCCAAACTTGTTAACAAAGGCCTGCTTTTTCAACAAAAATCCAGCTTATGTTACAGACCATAGAATACTCTTGTTAATGGACTTTAACCACTTAAGCCCCGGAAGATTTTACCCCCTTCCTGACCAGAGCACTTTTTACAATTTGCCACTGCGTTGTTTTAACTAACAATTGCGCGGTCGTGCGATGCTGTACCCAAACAAAATTGACGTCCTTTTTTTCCCACAAATAGAGCTTTCTTTTGGTGGTATTTGATCACCTCTGCATTTTTTATTTTTTGCGCTATGAACAAAAAAAGACAGACACTTTTGAAAAAAAAACACTATTTTTTTACTTTCTGCTATAATAAATATTCCCATAAATATATAAAAAAACAAATTTCTTCCTCAGTTTAGGCCGATATGTATTCTTCTACACATTTTTGGTAAAATAAATCACAAGTATGCCCCATACACACGAGTGGAATTTCCGTCGGAAAAATCTTGGATGGTTTTTCCGATGGAATTCCGCTCAAGCTTGCCTTGCATACACACAGTCACACAAAAGTTCTCTGAACTTTCGACCGTCAAGAACGCGGTGACATACAACACTACGATGAGCCGAGAAAATGAAGTTCAATGCTTCCGAGCATGCGTTGAATTGTTTCCGAGCATGCGTGATTTTTTTGCGCGTCCGAATTGCATACAGACGAAAGCATTTTCAGATAGGAACTTTTTCCGACCGAAAAATAGAGAACATGCTCACAATCTTTTGCTGGCTGGAATTCTGCCAGCAAAAGTCCGATGGAGCATACACACGGTCGCAATTTCCGACCAAAAGCTCTCATCGGACTTTTAGATTCTTCAAAATAGGGGATAGATTTATGGCATTTTTATTATAATTTTTTTTTTAGTAGTAATGGCAATGATCTGTGATTTTTATCGGGACTGCGGCATTGCGGCGGACAGATTGGACACTTTTTACACAATTTTTTGACCATTGACTTTTATACAGTGATCAGAGCTAAAAATAGCCACTGATTACTGTATAAATGTCACTGGCAGGAAAAGGGTTAAACACTAGGGGGCGATCAAGGTGTTAAGTGTGTTCCCTCAGCGTGTTCTAACTGTAGGGGGGATGGGCTACCACTGACATGACAGAGATCGATGTTCCTGATGACAGGGAACAGAAGATCTCTGTCATGTTACTAGGCAGAACAGGGAAATGCCTTGTTTACATAGGCAGTTCCCCTTTCTGCCTCTCCTCGCCGTGATCGCGGGCCGCCGCCGGGCATCGAGTCCGCAGGACCCGCAGGGACACACCAGCGGCGGGTGCGTGCCCTCTATCCTACTTTTGCGGACTGACGTACATGTAGAGCCATTCTGCCAACGTATAACGTCGGCAAGCAGGTTAAACTTTGGAATAGTCCTTTTTTTTGGACTAAGACCCCTTTCACACTGAGGCAGTTTTCAGGCATTTTAGTGCTAAAAATAGCACCTGTAAGGCGCCTGAAAACTGCCTCTCATGCTTGCCCAGTGTGAAAGCCCGAGTGCTTTCACACTGGGAGAGTGCGTTTGTGGGATGGGAAAAAAAGTCCTGCAAGCAGCATCTTTGGGGCGGCATAGGAGCGCTGTATACAGCTCTCCTACACCGCCCCTGCCCATTGGAATGAATGGGCAGTGCTTCCAAAGCGCCTGAAAAGCGAGCGCTTTTAACTCCTTCTTTGGCCGCTGGTGAAGGTTAAAAGCACCCCGCTAGCAGCCGAAAAAAACGAATTGAGCATATGGATACTCCATTTTACTCCAAAAATAGCCAGTGGGGAAGTTAAAACAGTGAAGTTGTGACAAAAAACAAGAGAACCACAAATATTAGTGGACAATTAAGGATTTCAACATGAGATTGCTGCCGCTCAACACCAGTAAATTACCAGTTAATAGGCAAGAGAAAAATGAACTCCCTGCTATTAAAAGCTATTAAAAAAACCAATGAAACCCTCTAAACCAGGGGTCTCAAACTGGCAGCCCTCCAGCTGTTGCAGAACTACATGTCCCATCATGCCTCTGCCTATGGCAGTCATGCTTGTAACGGTCAGCCTTGTAATGCCTCATGGGAATTGTAGTTCTGCAACAGCCGGAGGGCCACCAGTTTGAGACCCCTGCTCTAAACACTGTGCCATTACCTGCAATGTCTATCTATTATATAACAATCTGTGTGTTCTATATTAAAGCAATTAAATTGCAATGCAATAAATAAATAAATAAATAAGAAAAAAAAAGAAAAAAAAAAAAGTGTCACCACAATAAAAAAAAATTGATGCAAAAAAAAAAAAATTGTTCATGAATCAAGTGCATGCATCCGAAATGCGTATAGATTCAAAAAACCATAGTTGCCAACATTGAAAAAAAAATATGTGGGACACTTTTTTGGCTGTAGGCGGAGCCGATCAATAATTAGGGGGCGGGCATTCGTTTGTAGGTGTGGTCTAGCAAAAAATAATAATTGCGACGCGGCGAAAAAATGGGCGTGGTTTACGCGAAAAGTGGGCGTTGCGTGCACGGAAAGTGGGCGTGGCTTGCATGAAAAGTGGGCGTGGCTTGCATGAAAGTGGACGTGGCTTAAATTGGCGTGGCTCAAGAGGGTGTGGTTAGAGTCTGAGATGAATGAGGGATGGAGAGGGAGAGGGAAAGGGGGAGAGGGAGAGAGGAATGACGGGACAGCAGCCCCAGATCCTACACAACAATAGAAATGTGTATTCTAGAAAGTTTAACAATCAGCAGATAAAGATACTCCAAACACCTGGTGTTAACGCTTCAATCATTCTGGCACCATGGTTGTTATGGTGTCAGGATGATTGAAGCGCATTATTTCTATTATTACATTGTAATATAAAATTAAATCATTCAACTCACCATAATGCCGAATCAGTGGGATCCCTGAGCGTGTCACCTGCCACGTCGCCTGCCACCAGCAGAGTCTGTCCTTGCATCAGGTGCCCCCGGCAGAGTCTGTCCTTGCATCAGGTGCCCCCGCCAGAGTCTGTCCTTGCATCAGGTGCCCCCGCCAGTGCAGCCCCCCCCTCAGTTAGTGCAGCCTCCCCCCCTCAGTGCAGCCCCCCCTCAGTTAGTGCAGCCCCCCCTCAGTGCAGCCCCCCTCACTTAGTGCAGCCCCCCCCTCAGTGCAGCCCCCCTCAGTTAGTGCAGCCCCCCCTCAGTTAATGCAGCCCCCCCTCAGTTAGTGCAGCCCCCCCCTCAGTGCAGCCCCCCTTCAGTTAGTGCAGCCCCCCCTCAGTGCAGCCCCCCTCAGTTAGTGCAGCCTCCCCCCCTCAGTGCGTGCAGCCCCCCCTCAGTGCAGCCTCCCCTCAGTTAGTGCAGGCCCCCCTCAGTTAGTGCAGCCCCCCCTCAGTGCAGCCCCCCTCAGTTAGTGCAGCCCCCCCTCAGTGCAGTCCCCCTCAGTTAGTGCAGCCACCCCCCCTCAGTGCAGCCCCCCCTCAGTTATTGCAGCCCCCCCTCAATGCAGCCCCCCCCCTCAGTGCAGCCCCCCCTCAGTTAGTGCAGCCTCCCCCCCCTCAATGCAGCCCGGCCCCCGCTCGAGGAGCGGCCGGTGTTCTGCCGAGAAAGTTCCCCTCGGCAATGGCAGACCCCCTGTACTGCGCAGGCGCAGCGCTTGCGCAGTACGGGGCTGGGGAACTTTCAGGAAGACACGGCGCCGGGTCTTCTGCTCGCTTCAGTGGAGAGGGGAGGGGCCGTGCAGCCAAAGAAGCCGCTTCATTGGCTGCACGGATCGAGCCCCCTTCCCCTCTCCACTCAACACTAGAGGCAGATAGAGCGGCGGCGCCGGCCGCCATTTTGCTGGAGCCCGCTGCTCCAAAAAAACAAAAAAAAAACAACATTCCAGATTTTCCTTATGGAAAATCCCGATTCGGGACACTCTCCAATCGGGATTGTCCTGGGAAAATCGGGACTGTTGGCAACTATGAAAAACATAGTTCATAAATAAAGTGCATATATTCAAAAATAGAAGTCAATATTCTCAATCCCAGGAAGAATCAAGAATCCAAAATATCTTATTGATATCATACACCCGATGTGCTCTTTTACCATAAGTCCAAAAGTAACTCACCAGAAACTATGGCTGCTCAATTTATAAACCAGCGACGCGCTCTGTGATATATATCAGGCAGATCCACTCTCCACTCTGCTGTTTCTGACGTGTCCTCTTGTCCGTTCTTCTCCCGAATTGGACCAAAAGATTTTTAGGGGAAGGAAGAAAGATCTCCACCTGACACTAGGGAAAAAATGCATTATGGTTGTATATGCCTAGCGGCTTTCGTTATGAGCAGGGGGTTCCCTGGAGCTAAAAAGTTATATCAAGTGTTCCTCCATGTTAAAAATTTTGAGAAAGTCTGTCCTAGAGTAAGTAAAGGGGAGTGTATGCAAAAAACCCTTAATTACTGCTTCTTTTCCATACTCTTAGCCCTTATTCACATTGGCCAGTCTAAGGCTCAACATAAAGATAAATTCTGATTACTGGGCCTCAGCACATTCCATTGCACTTCATACTGTTTTATATAAAACCATTAGATTTCAAAATAAATATCTAATGTACAGTAGACTACCTACACAGCAGCATGTTTTAAATAACTTTGTCCTCAAGGTGGCTCCCTTGTACTATAGAATATGCTTTATTTTTTACAACAGCCAGCACATCCACTTATGTATATAACAACAGCCAAACACATATCTTTGCAGTTTGTGAACATTTTATTCATGGCATTTACCAGTTTATTTCAACATATGTTAATATTACTTATGCTTGCCAACAATCCAATTTCAGGACATGTGATTTAGGAAGTTTAAAACTGATGTGGTTCAGGAGAATCTTTTGCTCATACTATAATGAAGAACTATAGGTAAAACATTTTCCTGGTGCCTTCATGGCAGCATACCTGTGACAAGCTCCGCCTTGGCTCCTCCCTCAAGACCAGTGAATATTATAAAGAAAAAGACTAGTGCAATCCCAGCATTTTTCTTTTTTTCCCTCATACCTCATGGTCAGTGAATGGTGATCGAATGTTCCTTACCTCTGCAGTCGGCAACTTCCAGCTGGGTTCAAGCCTCTCCAAGGTGCAGTCCCTATTCTTGGGCAGCTAAATGCGCTAATAAGATAGGGAGTGCCTTCTGTGGGCCTTTTGGGACAGCAGTTGTCTCTTACAGTGGGGATGGAAAGTATTCAGACCCCCTTAAATTTTTCACTCTTCGTTATATTGCAGCCATTTGCTAAAATCATTTAAGTTCATTTTTTTCCATATTAACCACTTGAGGTCCGGGCCATAGCTGAATGACGGCTACAGCGCGGACCTCAATCTCCGGGAGGCCGTCATGGGACGTCCTCCCCTTTCCTTGTTCCCCGTGTGCGCTCACCAGCACGCATCGGGGAAATTCTGTGCTGGCCGTGTCCCTTGGACACAGCCAGTCACAGATCGCGGTAAACGGACAATCACAGCGGCCGTTTACAACGCGATCGGCGGTGCCAATGAGAGATGATCTCAAATGTAAACATATGAGATCATCTCTCATTGCCGGCTCTCTCTCCTCACACAGAGACTGCGTGTGAGGAGAGAGGATAGCTGCAGCGATCTGTGCTTTCAGTGAGTGAAAAAACATTTTGTACTGTGATAAAAGTGCCCAAACAGTGCCCCATCAGTACAGTGGGATCTGTGCCAATCAGTGCCCACCTGTGCCAATTGGTGACCACCTGTGCCAATCGGTGCCCACCTGCGCCCACCTGTGCCAATCTGTGCTCACCTGTGCCCACCTGTGCCCATCTGTGCCATTGGTGATCAGTATCCGGACATCTGTGCACATCTGCAATCAGTGCCCACCTGTGCCACCTCATCGGTGCCCACCTGTGCCAATCAGTGCCCATCTGTGCCGCCTCATCAGTGCACATCTGTGCAATCAGTGCACATCTGTGCCGCCTCATCAGTGCCCATCTGTGCCAACTCATCAGTGCCCATCTGTACCGCCTCATCAGTGCACATCTGTGCCACCTCATCAGTGCACATCTGTTCCGCCTCATCAGTGCACATCTGTTCCGCCTCATCAGTGCCCATCTGTGCCACCTCATCAGCGCCCATCTGTGCCAACTCAGTGCCCATCTGTGCCATCTCATCAGTGCCACCTCATCAGTGCATATCTGTGCCATGAATCAGTGCCCATCTGTGCCACCTCAGTGCCCATCTGTGCCACCTCATCAGTGCCCATCTGTGCCACCTCATCAGTGCCCATCTGTGCCACCTCATCAGTGCACATCTGTGTAATCAGTGCACATCTGTGCCGCCAGACCAGTGCACATCTGTGCCACCAGACCAGTGCACATCTGTGCCACCTCATCAGTGCACATCTGTGCAATCAATCAGTGCACATCTGTTCCGCCTCATCAGTGCTCATCTGTTCCACCTCATCAGTGCTCATCTGTGCCACCTCAGTGCCCATCTGTGCCACCTCAGTGCCCATCTGTGCCATCTCATCAGTGCCACCTCATCAGTGCATATCTGTACCATAAATCAGTCCCCATCTGTGCCACCTCAGTGCCCATCTGTGCCATCTCATCAGTGCCACCTCATCAGTGCATATCTGTGCCATAAATCAGTCCCCATCTGTGCCGCCTCAGTGCCCATCTGTAACGCCTCATCAGTGCCCATCTGTGCCACCTCATCAGTGCACATCTGTGTAATCAGTGCACATCTGTGCTGCCTCATCAGTGCACATGTGTGCAGCCTCATCAGTGCCGCCTCATCAGTGCATATCTGTGCCGCCTCATCAGTGCACATCTGTTCCACCTCATCAGTGCCCCTCTGTGCCACCTCATCAGTGCCCCTCTGTGCCACCTCAGTGCCCATCTGTGCTCATCAGTACAGCCTCATCAGTGCCCATCAGTGCAGGCTTAGCACACACCTGTGTAGTCGCATCACCACCAGCAAGCATGTCCAAAAGAGGCTTTTCCGCCGAGAAGGCATACCAGATACTTTCCCAGGCCGACGAGAGCAATGGGGAGCTCTCTTGTTCGGATTCCATTTCAAACTCCGATTCTGATTTGGACGTCAATTATGAGCCAGTGCTCAGTAGTGGAACACTGAGTGACTCAGAGGAGGAAGATATTCGGCCCACCAAACAAAGGCGTTCTAGTGAGGAGGCAGTGGCATCCACCAGCACCGCAGTGCCATCCACCAGCACCGCAGTACCTCGGCAAGAAAGGCCAAGAACCCATGCCAGCCTTCCCTATGCCCTTCAAAACCCCTTGTGGCTTTCTCCTAATTCAGGAAAAGCCAACATTCCCCCTTTCACTGCCCAACCAGGAGTCCAGGTGGACACGGAAAATTTTTTCCCAATCAATTTTTTTTATTTCATTTTTACAGAGGACATGCTATCAACAATTGTGGCCCAGTGAAACCTTTATGTACGGCAATTTATTTAAAATAATCCAACGTCCTATTATACCCGTCCCTACGAGTGGAGAGACCTAACGGTGGAGGAGTTGAAGGTTTTTTTTAGGCCTCACATTTTGTATGGGACTCACCAAAAAAAACACCTTGAATTCCTATTGGTCAACCCACCCCATCCACCACGTGCCAATCTTCTCCAAGGTAATGCCCAGAACCAGATACCAAATGATAATGAGGTTCCTTCATTTCAATGATAACACCCAGTGCCCTCCCCGAAATGACCCAAATTATGACAGGCTTTTCAAAATTCCGCCACTTCTAAATTATTTTTCTGAAGTATTCCCCCAGCTGTTTACCCTGGACCAACACATATGTGTGGATGAGTCCCTTGTTAAATTTAGTGACAGGCTTAAAATCAAACAATTTATTCCCAGCAAAAGGGTCCGCTATGGGGTGAAGGTATACAAATTATGTGTCACCGAGTCACAGGGTACATGTATGCCTTCAAAGTGTACGAAGAGAAGGACACCCAGCTGCAACCCCCTAATTGCCCAGACTACTTGGGATCAAGCAGGAAAATTATTTGGGACCTGATATACCCCCTACTGGAGAAAGGCTACCACCTGTATGTAGACAACTTCTACACAACCTTCACCGGAAGAAGACGCCAGCATGTGGCACCGTAAAAAGGAACCGGAAGGGCTTTCCTCAAAGTCTTGTCAATAAGAGGTTGAGGAAAGGAGAAACGGCAAGTCTGCGGAACAAGGAGATTTTGGCAGTGGAGGGACAGAAGGGATGTCTACATGTTGTCTTCGATCCACAATGATACCTTCGTAGAAATCCCTAGAAGAAATGGCCCCATCCAAAAACCAAAATACGTTTATGAATATGAATTTGTTCATGGGGGGAGTCGACTTCAATGACCAAATGTTGGAACCATACCTTGCCACAAGACGGACATACCATTGGTATAAGAAAGTCGCAATTTATTTTTTTCAATTGGCCATGTACAACTCATATGTAATTTACCGCAACTCCACCCAAAACCCCAAATGCTTCCTTGGCTACCAGGAGGAAATTTACACTGCCCTTATATTCCCGAACGGCCCCCCAGAATATATCCGATCAGATGTTCTTAGTCGACTCTCCGAACGCCACTTTCCAGATAGACTCCCTCCCAGACCAACAGGCCAATGACTTAAAAAAAATGTAAGGTGTGTACCAGAGCAGGAGTCTGAAGAGACACATCTTATTACTGTGCCCAATGTCCTTCCGAACCAGGCCTCTGCAATGTTTTCGCCGTTACCATAATTCGAAAAATTATTAGTGAAGTATGGTAAACGTAATCCTCAGTTCCTGCCTTCACACACCTTCACACCTGTTATGCCACTGCCTGCTCTGTAACTGACCCTGGCTTGTTATTCGACCACACTTCTGTCTGCTGATTTTGTACATACCGCTGCCTGATCTGGAACTGACCCCGGACTGTTATTCGACCACGTTTCTGCCTAACGATTCTCTACATACCTCTGCCAGATCTGGAACTGACCTTTGACTGTTTGACCATGATATTTGCCTGCCTCTTATAGGGCGTACACACGGTCGGACTTTGTTCAGACATTCTGACAACAAAATTCTAGGATTTTTTCCGACGGATGTTGGCTTAAACTTGTCTTGCATACACACGGTCACACAAAGTTGTCGGAAAATCCGATCGTTCTAAACGCGGTGACGTAAAACATGTACGTCGGGACTATAAACGGGGCAGTGGCCAATAGCTTTCATCTCTTTATTTATTCTGAGTAGGGATGAGCCGAACACCCCCCGGTTCGGTTCGCACCAGAACCCGCGAACGGACCGAAAGTTCGCACGAACGTTAGAACCCCATTGACGTCTATGGGACTCGAACGTTCGAAATCAAAAGTGCTCATTTTAAAGGCTAATTTGCATGGTATTGTTCTAAAAAGGGTTTGGGGACCCGGGTCCTACCCCAGGGGACATGTATCAATGCAAAAAAAACTTTTAAAAACGGCCGTTTTTTCGGGAGCAGTGATTTTAATGATGCTTAAAGTAAAAAAAAAAAAGTGAAATATTCCTTTAAATATCGTACCTGGGGGGTGTCTATAGTATGCCTGTAAAGTGACGCATGTTTCCCATGTTTAGAACAGTCCCTGCACCAAATGTCATTTTTAAAGGAAAAAATCTCATTTAAAACTGCTTGCGGGTTTAATGTCATGTCGGGTCATGGCAATATGGATGAAAATCAGTGAGACAAACGGCATGGGTACCCCCCAGTCCATTACCAGGCCCTTTGGGTCTTGTATGGATATTAAGGGGAACCCCGCACCCAAATTAAAATAAGGAAAGGTGTGGGGCCACCAGGCCCTATATACTCTGAACAGCAGTATACAGGCGGTGCAAACAAGACAGGGACTGTAGGTTTGTTGTTAAGTAGAATCTGTTTGTAATTTTGAACATTTTTAACGTGTTTAGCTCCAGCCAAAAAATCTTTTCTAAGCTTTTTGGAAAACATAGGGAAGGGTTATCACCCCTGTGACATTTGTTTTGCTGTCTTTCCTCCTCTTCAGAAGATTTCACCTCACTTTTTTGTCCCAATGAAAAATGTTTTTTGAAAATTTGGGTTTTTTTGTGGAACAAGGATTGGAAAGCATCAGTGGAAAGGAGAAATTGTTTTCCCATATTAACTCTTACAGGAGAGAATTTCCCTTCCTAGGGGTAGATTTCATCTCACTTCCTGTTGTCTCCTTCCGTTTGCAAGTAGGAGTCGTTTGTAAGTTAGATGTTTGAAAGTAGGGTCCTGCCCTATATACTCAGCAGAAATTTGGGCCTTAGGTGTTGCTGTGGCCACAACACTGTAAGCCCTCACAGGGCCCTGCTGTGAAATATTAGATCAAGAATTGTAATTACATGCCCCTGTTGAACAGGAGCTGAAAAATTAGGCCTTAGGCACTGGTGCTGGTGCCACAACACTGCAACCCCTCACAGACACTCTAGTTGGAACGCAGGAACGAGCCCTGCTGCAAAGTATTGCATCAAAAATTGTAATTACACGCCCCTGTTAGACAGGGGCAGAAAAATTGGGCCCTAGGCACTGGTGCTGGTGCCACAACACTGCAACCCCTCACAGACACTCTAGTTGGAATGCAGGAACGAGCCCTGCTGCAAAGTATTACATCAAAAATTGTAAT
The DNA here is from genome assembly GCF_042186555.1 of Aquarana catesbeiana. Lineage (NCBI taxonomy): Eukaryota > Metazoa > Chordata > Amphibia > Anura > Ranidae > Aquarana > Aquarana catesbeiana. The sequence goes on from NC_133335.1 coordinate 168,177,530, forward strand.
TACACGCCCCTGTTAAACAGGGGCTGAAAAATTGTGCCTTAGGCACTGGTGGTGGCGCCCAGAACCAAAAATGTTCTTACAAGCTATCAGCGTGATGATTGAGGAGGAAGAGGATAATTACTCAGGGATAGTCACTCAGCATCAGCATAGGCAGTCTTTGAAGGGATCTGAGATTTCAAAAAAAATTATTCGGTTACATCAGCATCAGGTGCTTGGTAGCTGGTGGTGATCCAAGACTCATTCATTTTTATGAAGGTCAGCCGATCGACCGAGTCGGTGGACAGACGCACCCTGTGATCGGTTACCACGCCTCCAGCAGCACTGAATGTGCGTTCCGAAAGAACGCTGGATGCAGGACAGGCCAGTAGCTCAATTGCATACTGTGCAAGCTCTGGCCAGTGATCCATCCTCAAGACCCAGTAACCCAGAGGATTTTCGGTGGGAAAGGTGTCCAAGTCTGATCTTGCCCCTAGGTATTCCTGCACCATGTAAAACAGACGCTGGCGATGGTTGCTGGAACCGATCATACCTTGGGGCTGCGGACCAAAAAATTGTCTGAACGCATCGGTCAGACGGCCACCTTCTCCACCGCTCCTTCTTTGACTGACCGAAGCCTCAGCAACACGTTGTCCAGAAACAGGAGTTTGTAACCTCCCAGTCTCTGGGAACGCGTTGCACAGACCTTTCTGCAAGGCCTCCCGAAGATGTTTCATCCTCTGCTCCCTCTGCGATGGCAAGATAAGGTCCGCAACCTTACCCTTGTAACGTGGATCAAGGAGGGTTGCCAGCCAGTATTGGTCCTTCTCCTTGATACCACGAATACGAGGATCCTTACGCAGGCTTTGCAGGATCAGGGAGGCCATGCAGCGTAGGTTTGCTGAGGCATTTGGTCCGGAGTCCTCTGGGTCACTAAGAACGACATGGTCCGCAGCCACCTCCTCCCAGCCACGTACAAGTCCATGTGTTTCTTGGGACTGATCCCTTAAAGACTGCTGCTGATGCTGAGTGCCAGGCTCCACCTCCATACTGACACAATCTTCCTCCTCCTCCTCTTCCTCCTCGTCCTCTTCCTGTGTGATCGGCGGGCACGCAGGAACACTGTCTGGATAAAGGGGGCCTTGAGAGCTAAGGAAGTCCTCCTCTTCCTGCCTCTGTTCTGCCTCAAGTGCCCTGTCCATTATTCCACGCAGCGTGTGCTCCAACAGGTGGACAAGGGGGACAGTGTCACTGATGCATGCACTGTCACTGCTCACCATCCTCGTGGCCTCCTCGAATGGTGACAGGACAGTGCATGCATCCCTGATCATGGCCCACTGGCGTGGGGAAAAAAAACCAAGCTCCCCTGACCCTGTCCTGGTGCCATAGTCGCACAGGTACTCATTGATGGCCCTCTGCTGCGTGTGCAGCCGCTGCAGCATGGCCAACGTTGAGTTCCACCTGGTGGGCATGTCACAGATTAGGCGGTTCTTGGGCAGGTTAAACTCCTTTTGGAGGTCCGTCAGCCGAGCACTGGCATTATATGACCGGCGGAAATGCACACAGACTTTCCTGGCCTGCCTCAGGACATCCTGTAAGCCCGGGTACCTGCCCAAGAACCGCTGCACCACCAAGTTAAGGACGTGAGCCAAACAGGGCACATGGGTCATTTGTCCCTGTCGGAGGGCAGAGAGGAGGTTGGTGCCATTGTCGCAAACCACCATTCCTGCCTTAAGTTGGCGTGGCGTCAACCACCTCTGAACCTGCCCCTGCAGAGCTGACAGAACCTCTGCCCCAGTGTGGCTCCTGTCCCCCAAGCACACCAGCTCAAGCACCGCATGGCATCTTTTGGCCTGCGTACTTGCGTAGCCCCTTGAACGCCTACGGAGCACCGCTGGTTCCGAGGAAGAGGCCATGGAGGAAGAAGAAGAGGAGGGGGTGGAGGAGAGAGGTGTGTCACAATCAGCATTTTGGAGGCGTGGTGGCGGAACAACCTCCAACACTACTGCACCTTGTCCTGCATCCTTCCCAGCTGCCAGCAGAGTCACCCAATGCGCCGTGAAACTTAGGTAACGTCCCTGTCCATGCCTGCTGGACCATGAGTCAGCGGTAATATGCACCTTACCGCTGACCGCCCTGTCCAGCGAGGCATGGACATTGCCTTCCACATGCCGGTAGAGAGCCGGAATCGCCTTCCGTGAGAAAAAGTGGCGTTTGGGTACCTGCCACTGAGGAACCGCACATTCCACAAACTCACGGAAGGGGGCAGAGTCTACCAACTGAAAAGGCAGCAGTTGAAGTGCTAGCAATTTTGCCAAGCTAGCATTCAACCGCTGGGCATGTGGATGGCTGGGAGCAAACTTCTTTCGGCGGTGCAGCAGCTGGGGCAGGGAAATTTGCCTGGTACAATCTGACGTCGGTGTACCAAAAGCAGATTGCCCACAAGTACTTGGCTGTGACACACCTAATTCTACACCTTCATTCCTCTCACTGCAGGTCTCAGAGAGGACTGAAGGTCTAGTGGGGTTGGAAATCTCAGCTGATGAGGAGCAAGGAGAGATCCTCTTTGTTCTTTGGTGTGGGTCTTTTAGATACGCTTGCCAACGAACTGCATGGCAGGTCAACATATGTCTGGTCAAGCATGTGGTACCCAAGCGGGAGATGTTTTGGCCACGCGAGATACGCTTGAGACATATGTTGCAAATAGCAGCGGTGCGATCTGATGCACTCGTCTCAAAAAAGGCCCACACCAAAGAACTTTTTGAATAACGCGCAGAGACTGCAGCGCCCTGCACATGTGGAGCTTTGGGGTGTGATGCAGTCAATGTGCTGCCCTTAGGCTGGCCCCTGGAGGGCATCCTGCCTCGTTGGTGATGTGCTGCCGCCTCCTCCTCCTCCTCCTCCTCCTCCTCTCTCCTATCAGGCACCCACGTTGAGTCAGTGACCTCATCATCCCCTCCCTCCTCATCACTGGAGCAAACCTGGCAGTATGCTGCAGCAGGGGGAGCATGACTGCCAGATTGCTGTCCTTCTTGGGCACCCCCTCTGTCCGCGCTCATGTTACTGCCTTCATCGAGCTCAGTATCGTCATCAGAGCCTTCCAAACGCTGGGCATCCTCCTGGAGCATGTACCCAACACTGTGGTCAAACAGTTCGAGGGAATCCTCATGAGGACATGGTGGAGCTAGGGAAGGAGTCACTGATGACATTGAGCTGAGGGAAGAGGCCGCTGCTTTGCCAGACAAAGCACCCTGGGCATGGGTGAGAGAGGATGAGGAGGATGAGGACGGCTTGGTCATCCACTCGACCAAGTCTTCCGCATGTTGCGGCTCAACACGGCCAGCTGCCGAAAAAAAGGCCAAGCGTGTCCCATGGCCACGTGCTGATGAGGATGCACCGTCTCCACGACCAGCACTAGACACAGAGCCTGCTTGCCCTCTCTTATTGGCTTGTGACTGTCTGCCTCTCCTTCTTGGCCTTCCAGACATACTAATGGCCTGTAGCTGCACTAAGCTGGGATAGAACACCTGTAATTTTCTTCAAGTAGCTTTATATACTGTAACCAGACAAGCCTGCCTGTCAGTAGGAAGATAACAGGAACGGATCTAGCTGAACACTGTGAGCAGGACGCACTGTACTAAATGTAAATAGTCTAGCTGCCTGACCGTGGTACTAATAGGATCAAATAGAACACCTGTAATTTTCTTCAGGTAGCTTTATATACTGTAACCAGACAAGCCTGCCTGTCAGTAGGAAGATAACAGGAACGGATCTAGCTGTACACTGTGAGCAGGACGCACTGTACTAAATGTAAATAGTCTAGCTGCCTGACCGTGGTACTAATAGGATCAAATAGAACACCTGTAATTTTCTTCAGGTAGCTTTATATACTGTAACCAGACAAGCCTGCCTGTCAGTAGGAAGATAACAGGAACGGATCTAGCTGAACACTGTGAGCAGGACGCACTGTACTAAATGTAAATAGTCTAGCTGCCTGACCGTGGTACTAATAGGATCAAATAGAACACCTGTAATTTTCTTCAGGTAGCTTTATATACTGTAACCAGACAAGCCTGCCTGTCAGTAGGAAGATAACAGGAACGGATCTAGCTGTACACTGTGAGCAGGACGCACTGTACTAAATGTAAATAGTCTAGCTGCCTGACCGTGGTACTAATAGGATCAAATAGAACACCTGTAATTTTCTTCAGGTAGCTTTATATACTGTAACCAGACAAGCCTGCCTGTCAGTAGGAAGATAACAGGAACGGATCTAGCTGAACACTGTGAGCAGGACGCACTGTACTAAATGTAAATAGTCTAGCTGCCTGACCGTGGTACTAATAGGATCAAATAGAACACCTGTAATTTTCTTCAGGTAGCTTTATATACTGTAACCAGACAAGCCTGCCTGTCAGTAGGAATTTAACAGGAACGGATCTAGCTGAACACTGTGAGCAGGACGCACTGCACTAAATGTAAATAGTCTAGAAGATAACAGGAACGGATCTAGCTGAACACTGTGAGCAGGACGCACTGCACTAAATGTAAATAGTCTAGAAGATAACAGGAACGGATCTAGCTGAACACTGTGAGCAGGACGCACTGCACTAAATGTAAATAGTCTAGAAGATAACAGGAACGGATCTAGCTGAACACTGTGAGCAGGACGCACTGCACTAAATGTAAATAGCAGGAACGGATCTAGCTGAACACTGTGAGCAGGACGCACTGCACTAAATGTAAATAGCAGGAACGGATCTAGCTGAACACTGTGAGCAGGACGCACTGCACTAAATGTAAATAGCAGGAACGGATCTAGCTGAACACTGTGAGCAGGACGCACTGCACTAAATGTAAATTGCAGGAACGGATCTAGCTGAACACTGTGAGCAGGACGCACTGCACTAAATGTAAATAGCAGGAACGGATCTAGCTGAACACTGTGAGCAGGACGCACTGCACTAAATGTAAATAGCAGGAACGGATCTAGCTGAACACTGTGAGCAGGACGCACTGCATTAAATGTAAATAGTCTAGATAGAAGATAACAGGAACGGATCTAGCTAAACTGAATACAGTGTATATATATATATGCAACACCTGGGATGCATATATATACACAATACACTGTAAGTGCAGCTAACTGACTGACTGTTCTGCCTAATCTATCTAACTCAAATCAAATGACACTGTCTCTCTCTCTCTCTCTATCTCTCAGCACACCGGAACACACACTACACAGGGCCGCCGTGCAGGCGGCCTTATATAGTGTGGGGTGTGTACTAAATCCCCTGAGCCATAATTGGCCAAAGCCACCCTGGCTTTGGCCAATTACAGCTCTCTCTACTGACGGCGCTGTGATTGGCCAAGCATGCGGGTCATAGTGCATGCTTGGCCAATCATCAGCCAGCAATGCACTGCGATGCCGCAGTGAATTATGGGCCGTGACGCGCCACACGAATTTAGCGCGAACGGCCCATAACGTTCGCAATTCGGCGAACGATCGAACAGCCGATGTTCGAGTCGAACATGGGTTCGACTCGAACACGAAGCTCATCCCTAATTCTGAGCATGCGTGGCACTTTGTCCGTCGGATTTGTGTACACACGATCGGAATTTCCGACAACGGATTTTGTTGTCGGAAAATTTTATCTCCTGCTCTCCAACTTTGTGTGTCGGAATATCTGATGGAAAATGTCCGATGGAGCCCACACACGGTCGGAATTTCCGACAACACGCTCCGATCAGACATTTTCCATCGGAAAATCCGACCGTGTGTACGGGGCATCAGACTGATCTTGTACCCTGCAACTGGACTAGTGGGATTCACACGGGGGTCTCACATATGTGAGGGGCTCCAGAATTGTTTTTCTGGATGAAGAAAACTATTTTTTTTGTTTTCTCATTCCTAGATTAGGATCTGGAGACTCGGAGGCTTCAAAGAGATTTGGGTGGGAGAAGCCTCTACCCCTGTCCCCATTCTATCCTGAACGAGGCCCTACTTCTGCCTGCTGCCTGTAGGACTTACTGCTATTATGTCCCTGCCTGTTGCACTGACCACACCACACGTTCCTGCCTAAAACCAGGACCAAAATTTATGGCACTTCTGACAATATCTCTGCCTGCACTAACCCTGGACTGTATATGGACAGTATCCCTGCCTGCTGCCTGGACAATTGTGTTTGCCGTTGCTGACCAAGTCCCTGCCTGCTGCCTGGACCAGTGCTATCCCCCTGTGTACAACTGGGCTACTAAAACCACAGGTAATCTTTTGTTTACGCTTTGCTCAGCATAATGTATTTTGGGGTGCAATTCTTGGTATGTGCATGCTATGTGTCCCTGGAACACCTGACGGTGTTCCTTGCATGTTGGATCTCTGTATGTGGTCAGGCTGTGTAGAAGTCTGACACATGTGGTATCGCCATACTCAGGAGGAGTAGCAGAATGTATTTTGGGGTGTCATTTTGCTATCTAAATGCTATGTGTTGGAGGTATCTTATAAACGGACAACTTTGTGTAAAAAAAAATGCGTTTTCATTTTTTTCCACATTTTCCAAAAACTTCTGGAAAAAAATGAACCGTTCAAAAGACTCATTATGCCTCATGGATTATATGTTGGGGTGTTAGCTTTCCAAAATGAATAAACTGAGGGGCGGGTTTCCGCGCTCACGGACCAGAAGGTTTGCAGCCTCCCCTTGCACTTACCCCATAAAGGGGTGAGTTTAATGATAAGAGAAATGTTAATTAGGGGTGGGTGGCGCTACCTTTAACAGGGTACCTTATAAAATGTTAAATATGAGTCCCAGAAATAAAGTATAAAATACTCATAAGTGCAAAACCTCATTCACTCAAAATACAAAGGGGAATGAGTGTGAGTGGGCAACTCCTAAGTAGTGGACCTCGCTAACATGCCAGTCACATGTCATGCATAAAAGTGTATAACGTGTAGTTGACCAACAAATAATGAATAATAAGTGACAACATAACGGTAAAAAATGACATTAACTCAATTCAATAAGCACCACAGTCTGTGACATGGAAGGGAATCAATCCGATAGGAATCCCCCCTTTTTTGAAAACCAATGTGTAATCCACTTTCCAGATAGCATTAGTCAGCATATGCAGCTGATATTATCCCATGCCTAGATGCTAAATTGATCCACAAGTGTGTCCAAAATTACATAAGTGAAAAAATCTAAACCGGCAAATAGGATTTCCCTTTTTGGACTATCGGTTTAAGGTATTTGTCCAGGTACTCTCCTAGTCTCGAAAATATGGAATTAATCCCACTTATTATGGGCCTGCCTGGTGGTTTATGCAATCTTTTATGTATTTTTGGTGTGTAATACATGACTGGAGTCTTTGTGGACTTTGAGAACAGGTATTCAGCCTCTTTTGGATTCAGTATCCCCATTTTCTTCCTTCTCAATAAAGGTTTTCAATTTCTTTTGATACTTTTTCTTGGGGTTACCCCTTAGTTTCTGATAGGTATTCTCCACCTTTAATAAATTTTCCATTTCCTCCTGGTAGTCTTTCTTGTCCAGGATGACCAATCATACTACTCCCATCCTTCGTATGGGAGAGAATATGAAGAACAGAGGGATTTTCGCAGGGAAGACTACCAGGACAGGCCCCCAGGAAGGTGGAAAACTTGTGTCCCCTACAGGACCCCAGGATCCCCAGATGAAGACACGTGACGTGTCGTAACGCGTAGGGATTGGCTGGAGCGGCACACAGCTGTTAATACAAGTGAGAGGGCGCTGAGAACGCCAGACTTCTCATCCGTTTTACTCTGCCTGTTTGTATATTATTAAATGTAAGAGCATAAGTCAAATAAACACCCCCCCCCCTTTGTTTTAAAACAATAATACACTAGTGGAGCCTGTCTTCTCTCCCCTCCCCTATTTTTATCCCCCCCCCCCCCCCCCCTGCTTTGAGCTGCACCAGAGCGGAGGCACCAAGGAGAAAATATGGAGAGTTAAGTATTAAGGAGGAGAAGTTTCCAGACAGTGCTTCCACACTTCAAGGATTATACTACCACAGCTTGATTTCTACTATTTTAAGGTGAGAGTTCTGTGAGACAGAACTAGAAGGCACCACTATAGGAATAATCTATCCAGCACACAAGATACACACAGATCTGAATAAAAGGATTATTTTTACCTCTACAACAGCGCCACCTATCTATGAATTTATGAAATTTTCATTTTTAAATCCTGCAATGCTGTCACCTTACTTTTAGGCACATCTAGCTAAATTGTGATTGCACTATTTTATAGTTCACTTTAGGCATTTGTCTGCGTATAATGTATTCATCCTTTTGATGGGTTGCACTCTAATTATTCACGTTATATAAGTATTTTCAAATAAGTATTTTGTATTTACCAGTATTTATTTACGATAATTCATTTATGGCATTCTAGCTTGCTTGCACTTTATGATCGATTTTTTTTTTTTGTATTTTAGACACTTGCACGTTTTCACTTTAATACAGCTCCATCACTTTACTGTTAAATAGTGGTAATAAACATATGTTTTAACACAGAGATTGTAGATCCTAACCACTACTATTACAGATATCACTATCTATAAAGTCTTTTGTCCCTATCCTACTATATTTCACATCACCATTGCTAATATTGCGCGAAATCTATTTTAAATATTATTCTATCAAGTGGTTGTGTGAGCACTTTTATTTTGCTGCAATATTTACATCATTATTCTACACCATTTAGTTATTATTAATTTCTCCCACATCTACCAGCGCGAAGGAAATGTTATTATTTACATGAAAAGTGATAGAAAGTGTCAGAATTGTGAATGAAATAGAGTGTGTGTGCAGCTGAGAGACCAATCCTCGTAACCATAACCAGAGTGAGATAATGCAAAATGATTACCTGTGTTGTGTGAATGCCGGGCAAGGCCAGATGCCCTGTGGCCATAGCGAGACATCAGAGTAGCTGGTCAAAGGCCGCTGCTAAATACCGCGGGCCGGGGGCGTGCTCACGCCAACGTCATGTGAGGGCGTGATGACGTCACAGGAGGGAGGGAAGCCAAACCACGATATCCAATCGTGGCCGCCTACCTGGCGGTCCTTTAGGGTGCTCTGGTCAACTTGGCGGCTGTGGCCGATGGGTTTTGGGGCGTGCTCTCTGCCTCAACCCCGGGGGAGACTTTGCTGGCCCAGACCACTGCTGCATCTCAGTACATTGGTTGTCACTGACCAATGCACTGCTTGTGAGTACTATTGAAATTCAGATTCTCTTTGTACCCTCTCTCTACATACCTGCCTGTATACTAATAGATGTTTCATTGTCCTAAATGTAGCGAAATTGCATCAGACTCCTGATGATTGGTTGAAAGCCAAGAAACGCGTTGAGTTACCAACTATGGATGCACATATCAATTTATTGTACAATGTATTCCCTTTTGTAAATGTACAATTTTTGTTTGAATTACGCTTTTTAATACACTGTCTATATATGTTCAACTGTGCCTCATGATGCTCTTATTTATGACTGTACTAGGCTCTAGGGTCTACGCTATTAAACTTTTTTACCATCATTATCTTGCAAATCCTTTGTACATACACCAATGTAAAGGACTTACCCTAGACATTATATTACATCATGTACCACTGAGCTTACACATGCACCGACATGCCTCACACAAAGTCCCGCCTCTATCTTCTAATTTTTGTTGCATGACTGAGTAATTGTCATTCAAAGTGTGAGAGCACTGAAAGCTGAAAATTAGTCTGGACAGGAGGGGGGTTTAAGTGCCCAGTAAGCAAGTGGCTAATGTACACACAGCGCCCCATATTGACAGAGAAACACAGAATTGTTGACATTTTTGCAGATTTATTAAAAAAGAAAAACTAAAATATCACATGGTCCTAAGTATTCAGACGCTTTGCTGTGACACTCATATATTTAACTCAGGTGCTGTCCATTTCTTCTGATCATCATTGAGATGGTTCTACAACTTCATTTGAGTCCAGCTGTGTTTGATTATACTGATTGGACTTGATTAGGAAAGCCACACACCTGTCTATATAAGACCTTACAGCTCACAGTGCATGTCAGAGCAAATGAGAATCATGAGGTCAAAGGAACTGAAGAGCTCAGAGACAGAATTGTGACAAGGCACAGATCTGGCCAAGGTTACAAAAAAATTTCTGCTACACTTAAGGTTCCTAAGAGCACAGTGGCCTCCATAATCCTTAAATGGAAGACATTTGGGACAACTAGAACCCTACCTAGAGCTGGCTGTCCAGCCAAACTGAGCTATCGGGGGAGAAGAGCCTTGGTGAGAGGTAAAGAAGAACCCAAAGATCACTGTGGCTGAGCTCCAGAGATTCAGTCGGGAGATGGGAGAAAGTTTTAGAAAGTCAACCATCATTGCAGCCCTCCACCAGTCGGGGCTTTATGGCAGAGTGGCCCGACAGAAGCCTCTCCTCAGTGCAAGACACATGAAAGCCTGCATGGAGTTTGCTAAAAAAAACACCTGAAGGACTCCAAGATGGTGAGAAATAAGATTCTTTGGTCTGATGAGACCAAGATAGAACTTTTTGGCCTTAATTCTAAGCGGTATGTGTGGAGAAAACCAGGCACTGCTCATCACCTGTCCAATACAGTTCCAACAGTGAAGCATGGTGGTAGCAGCATCATGTTGTGGGGGTGTTTTTCAGCTGCAGGGACAGGACGACTGGTTGCAATCGAGGGAAAGATGAATGCAGCCAAGTACAGGGATATCCTGGATGAAAAACCTTCTCCAGAGTGCTCAGGACCTCAGACTGGGCCGAAGATTTACCTTCCAACAAGACAATGACCCTAAGTAGACAGCTAAAATAACGAAGGGGTGGCTTCACATCAATTCCATGACTGTTCTTGAATGGCCCTGCCAGAGCCCTGACTTAAACCCAATTGAGCATCTCTGGAGAGACCTAAAAATGGCTGTCCACCAACGTTTACCATCCAACCTGACAGAACCGGAGAGGATCTGCAAGGAGGAATGGCAGAGGATCCCCAAATCCGGGTGTGAAAAACTTGTTGCATCTTTCCCAAAAAGACTCATGGCTGTATTAGATCAAAAGGGTGCTTCTACTAAATACTGAGCAAAGGGTCTGAATACTTAGGACCATGTGATATTTCAGTTTTTCTTTTTTAATAAATCTGCAAAAATGTCAACAATTCTGTGTTTTTCTGTCAATATGGGGTGCAGTGTGTGCATTAATGAGGAAAAAAATGAACAAATGGCTGCAACATAACAAAGAGTGAAAAATGTAAGGGGGTCTGAATACTTTCCGTCCCCACTGTAACTAAGAGCTACTATCTGCATTTATATACTGGCATTTGCTCAAGCCTGCAGCAGAGAAAGCAGCTACATCTATTTTTCACTTAGCCTTATCCTTCCATTTCTCCCTCCTGTCATCTATTCTCTCTCAATTTCCTTTCCTTGCGTTCCTCTCCCTCCTTTTCGCTTTCTTCCTCCCCCACCACCTTCCCCTCCTTGTGATATTGTACCTTAGTTCCTGGTTGCTATAGTGGGCGGCGTGCACCTCGGCCTGCTTTCCTGAGTCCCTCAGCGTCTTCCTGCTCACTCTGCGCATGCGCGGACGTCAGGAGTCGGCTTGGTGAGCCGGGCTAAGTCGGGGGGGATAAAACAATAATTCTCCCGCTCTACAAGACTCTGGTCTGGCCGCACCTAGAGTATGCTGTCCAGTTCTGGGCACCAGTCCTCAGGAAGGATGTACTGGAAATGGAGCGAGTACAAAGAAGGGCAACAAAGCTAATAAAGGGTCTGGAGGATATTAGTTATGAGGAAAGGTTGCGAGCACTGAACTTATTCCCTCTGGAGAAGAGACGCTTGAGAGGGGATATGATTTCAATATACAAATACCGTACTGGTGACCCCACAATAGGGATAAAACTTTTTCACAGAAGGGAATTTAACAAGACTCGTGGCCACTCATTAAAATTAGAAGAAAAGAGGTTTAACCTTAAACTATGTAGAGGGTTCTATACTGTAATAGCAACAAGGATGTGGAATTCCCTTCCACAGGCGGTGGTCTCAGCAGGAGGGCATTGAAAGTTTCAAGAAACTATTAGATAAGCACCTCAAGGACCACAACATACAGGGATATACAATGTAATACTGACTTATGATCACACACATAGGTTGGACTTGATGGACTTGTGTCTTTTTTCAACCTCACCTACTATGTAACTATGTAACTATGTAACCTATGAAGGCCCCAACCAGGGCACACCATGCAGATCAGGACACCATGCAAGCGGCGAGGGTTCATCCTTGAAAAGACATAGTTCTTCACATTCACCAACTCTCAAATTCCTAAATGCGGAGCATGCAGAGTCATCCCATTACCAGCCAATTGGTCTGCAAAAGCTGTTTTAGAGTCTATGCAGCAGACAGAGAGTCAGAGGGTTAACAGTTAAGCTATCCTACTCAAAAGATGGGCAGGGATTACATAGCGGAATGAGCAACAGCACTTCCATTGCCGCAATTAGCTCAACCTCCTTTAGAGAAGTTAACTCTTCCTGGCCCATCCTCGAGAGAATCCTTTCACCACGCAACATGTATCCCTCCTAGACATCTGGATGATAGTGGGACATCTGAGGATACCTCAGAAGAGCTCGGGCCTCGGACTTCAACCTTTTCCTAGTTCAGCCCTATGTCCAGGCTGTAAAGCCAGCTATTGGCTGGAAGAAAGCCGACACTACAGCTGAGAAGTCAAAGATGTACTTCCCATTTCTAAAGAAGCAGGTTTCCTTCTTTCGGCTCTCTTTACACTAGTGCGACTTGGGACTGCAAAGTCACATGACAGGTCATACCCAAGATTTCCAATGAGTTCAATTCATATCTGTGCGACTTCAAGTCGCAGCGACATCAAAGTAGTCACTGCACTACTTTGGTCCCACTTTGATGCGACTTGAGGTCCATAGACCTCAAGGATACACAGGCATTGTTTCAAGTCGGATCAAAATTGTGGCAAAAAATTGCGCGACTTTTAGCTGGCTATAGTGGAAACATATGCTTACTCTAATGGATGATGTCAGACATTGTTGAAGAAAAAATAAATAAATCAAATAAATCAATAAATTATATATAATTTATAAAAAAAATAAAATAAATAAAATAAATATATATATATATATATATATATATATATATATATATATATATATATATATTTATATATATATATATTTATTTTATTTATTTTTTTTTTTTCCCTCTCAATTGCCTAGGAAAACTTTATCCACTGTCGGAACAAGATTCTGCAATGCCAGACGGTCCACCGGAGGTTCGTATAACAAAGAACTTAATCTCACCAATCGATGATTCATCCTCAATTGACGATCCTTTAGACAGACGAATAGTCCCCAGCTTAAAGCGGAGGTTCACACAAAAATTGAACCTCCGCTTTTCGGAACCCTCCCCCCCCTCCGGTGTCACATTTGGCACCTTTCAGGGGAGGGGGTTGCAGATACCTGTCTAATGCCCTGTACACACGATAGGATTTTCAGATGGAAAATGTGTGATAGGACCTTGTTGTCGGAAATTCCGACCGTGTGTGGGCTCCATCACACATTTTCCATAGGAATTTCCTACACACAAAGTTTGAGAGCTTGCTATAAAATTTTCTGACAACAAAATCCGTTGTTGGAAATTCCGATCGTGTGTACACAAATCCAAAGCACAAAGTGCCACGCATGCTCAGAATAAATTGAGAAAGAAAAGCTATTGGCTACTGCCCTGTTTATAGTCCCGATGTACGTGTTTTACGTCACCGTGTTCAGAATGATCGGATTTTCCGACAACTTTGGGTGACCGTTTGTATGCAAGACAAGTTTCAGCCAACATCCGTCGGAAAAAATCCATGGATTTTGTTGTCGGAATGTCCGATCAATGTCCGACCGTGTGTACGGGGCATAAGACAGGTATTTGCACCCACTTCCGGGCATAGACTCCCGTGGGAGTCTACGCCTCTTCCCGTCCCCCCTGCGCTGTCTGCTGGGACACACACGAGTCCCAGACAGCAGGGACCATTCGGATTGCACAGCGCGACTCGCGCATGCACAGTAGGGAAGTGAAGCCGCAAGACTTCATTTCCTGATTCCCTTACCGAAGATGGCGGCAGCAGCATCTGAGGACCGAGGGATGGTTCGGCCTCAGGTGCCAACATCTCGTGCGCCCTGGACAGGCAAGTGTCCTTATTTTAAAAGTTAGCAGCTGCAGTATTTGTAGCTGCTGACTTTTAAAAAAATTTTTTTTTCGGGACTTCCGCTTTAAAGGAGCTATCCAAATGGCGGGTAAATGCCTGGAAGTCAGCAATTGCCTTATCATTTGTATCCAAAGCCCTGCGGGCATGGACCGAAAACATGGAAACAGTGATTCATCAAAATGTCCCTAGGGAAAATATAGTCAATGCTTTGGACGAATATTATTATCTCAGCAGACTTCACCGGTGAGACAGCGATGGACACGATTCGATACTTCGCAAGATCAATGTCACTACTTGTGATGGCCATATGGGTATTGTGGTCAGAACTACAGGCAGCTGACACTGTGTCAAAACAAAATTAGTATAGCTACAGTTTTTTTGATGGTAAATCACTCTTTGAAGAAAGGTTACAGAAAGCCATTTGCCGCGTCACAGGAGGAAAGTCAGACTTGATTCCCTAGAACAGCAGAATTAGACGTACCCGGGGATTCAGGGATGCTTACTTGCGCGCACCCATACTACAACTGTTACAGAAGTATCTGAGATTTTCGGCCGACCAGGTCCATTTACAATTCCAGAGTCTCCCCTTTGGAACTTACACTTCCCTCAGTATGCTGAGGGATCTGGCTCACAGATTAATCAGGATAAAAGTGAAGTTTTTTGGATAGGTGAGGAAGGCGACGGCTTCGAGCTTCCGGATGACTTCCCAGAGCCCCGACAGGAAATTCAAGTTTTAGGTGTCAAATTTGGTCCCGGCGATTATGGCCTCGCAAATTGGGAAAGCAGGCTACAAGATGCCGATGCCAAGGTTGCCACCTGGAAGGACTGGAAACTCTCTTACAGGGAAAGGATTGACCTGATTAAAACTTACCTGATCCCAGTTTTTCTGTATGTCAGCTTTGTCTGTGTTTTGCCAGTGTCTCTCTATGCGAGAATCTACAGCTGTTTCTTCCAACTGTTATGGGGGAACAAACTGAATCTCGTTAAGAGGTCTGTAACTTACCTTCCCAGGCGGATGGGTGGCTTAGGTATGGTCAACCGGGTTGTTTTCTTTTCTCTGATGTTTTTGAAACATAATTTTGCTAACATGCTGGCAGAGGAACTGCCAGGGTGGGTTGGCATTTTTCAGTCCTGGTTTAGGCCTTTTCTGCGAAGCTGGGAGAGTGGTGGGCCGGTGAAAAGACTGAGGGTCTGACATGTTAAGCTCCCAGCTTATGTTGCTCCGTGCCTGAAAATGCTTCGGCAGTGGTGAGTGACGGCGGAGGAAATTAAGTCTCTTCCTAGCAAGGACCTGGAGAGGAGGGTTGTTGAATCTGCCTTTAGCAAGCCAATGGCCTTGAGGGATTGCCCAGGCCCTGTTATGAGGAAGGGTCTGCATTTGCTCAATCTAGAGAGAATCCCTTTAAAGTTTCGGGATTTGGCCTGGTGCTCGTTTCATGTCAGACTCTATGTAAAGGGCAACCTGAAGCATCGCTCTGCGGAGAACCGTGGTTGTCCAAGAGTGGAATGTGGTGGGGTGGAGGAGACAATGGACCACTTCTTGCTTCAGTGCCCCTTCAATATAGAAGTCTACAAGCTACTATCTCCGAGCCTTGGATCCTGCCAATATTTTCAGATCCAATTTCAACCTTCTTCACAAAGACGATATTACTTCGGTACTAAGACACTATCTTTAAGCAACAACTCCCTTCAGACTTTCATCTAACCTATTTGTAATAACCCCCAACAAAAAAAACAGGGGCAAAGAAGCATCATCTGGGGCAGAGGCCTCCAGAATGTGGTCCTCCGGCCATTCCGGAACTGCAGTATCCATCATGCCTAGTCATGTCTGTGAATATCAGAGCTTTAAAATACCTCATGTTACATGTGGTTCTGCGGCAGCTGGGAAACCATAGTTTGCAGATCCCTGCTCTAGTACAAAAGTTTCATGTATAATAAAATTGGTTAAGAAGGCATACATGGCTAGGGGTCTAGAACCCCCTCTTGAGTTGGGCTGTATGCCACCCGGTTGTTTTCCTCTTCTTGGACAGCCAGAGCAGACGTATCCATCAAAACGATCCAAAGGGCATCATGGTCATCCCAACATGCGTTTACGAGACATTACAGAGTAGACCCGGCAGCTTTCTCATTTGTAGAAACTGGCAGACAGGCTTTCAGGACGGAATTTGCCTATTTTAAATCCTTTTTCAAATAAATCTTCTACTATGCATCATCTCACCCATTTCAGCTAGTTATTTGTCACAGGTATGTTGCCATGGAGGCACCAGAAAAACAGAAAATTGTTTCATACTCACAGTAATTTTTTTTTTCTGGTGCCTATCCATGGCAGCATACAATCCCACCCTTGGTATGCTATATTACATAGAATGCTTGGAGTGCACTAATCCTTTTCTTTTATAATATTCACTGGTCCCGGGGGAGGAGACAAGGCGGAGCATGTCATAGGTATTGTGCCATGAATAGCATTTTCTGTTTTTTTTTTTTTTTTCATTTTGGATAGAGTAAGGGATGGTTATAACCCCTGTCAGACTTTTTATTTGCCATCTGTGTCCCATTGCGCATATTTTTTTTCACTTCCTGTCCAATAGCCAAACAGGAAGTGAGGGGAAATCCCTGCAAATTAAGGGAATTCCTTGGGGAGCCTCACGTCACCAAAATTTGTGTCCTCATTGGAAGATTTCCCCTGTATTACTTTTCTGGGGACAACCTGAAATTTGTGATTTTCTTTTACTTTCAATGATAATGGTAAACAGGGCAAATAGAGAGGATGAATCTCCTTAACTGGGGCACAGACAGCAATAAAAACTGACAGGCTTTCTAATCCCTCGCCACTCTATCCAAAACTAAAAAAAAGTTTAGCTTTTAGTTATACTTTATGGCTGAACTCTGGGGAAAACAAAAATGCTCCCTAGCTGTGGAGCTGCTCCCGTAACCCCAAACCCCCCCCCCCCCCCCGGTTGCTGGAAGGACAGCTATGGAGATAAGATGAGGGCTAAAAATGTAAATTCTTTGCCCAAGCTGGAGTTGGCCATTAAGCCCCTTTTTGTTAGGGTTGGCAGTGATGTTGCTGTCACTACTCCTGTCAGCTTTGTAACAGAAGCAACTGGCACAGGGCGCCCCCATCCCTGCAATAAACCATTGCACCCAGGGCAGCCGGATCTTCCAAGGCAGCCAGGGACAGACCTCTACTTATCTTCTTTCCATCCTCATCTCCACAATCTCTCTTTGTGCAGAGGCAGAGAGCACAGGCATTTATCAGCTTACAAGATTTCTGGCAAAATCAACAATATATTATAGCACACCCCCTGTAGGAGCTGCTGAGTTAGGATTTCCCACTGCTACACGGTTAGGCACACAGCATTTCCTTCATGCATGCCAACACATAAAACAGTCCTTGGCTTTTTTTTTGTTGTTTTATTAGGGGTTGAAAATGTGGATGGGGTAGGGAATTTATGGGATGCCCAACTTGAAAAATGTTCAGCACTAGCAAGCAGGGCCGGACTGGCCTACCGGGATACCGGGAAATATCCCGGTAGGCTGGCTGCACTGTAGTATCGCTGGGGCCGCTCACTGCCTGTGTCAGCATCAGCACTCTAAAGAGCAGCAGCGGCAGCCGCCGCTGCTGCACTATGCCAGCTGTGTGTCACTCTCACTCACACTCTGTGTGTGTCTCCGGGGCCACTCACTGCCTGTGTCCTGACCTAAAGATCAGCAGCAGCGGTGGCCGCCGCTGCTGCACTATGCCATGGCTGCCTGTGTCTGTCACTCACTGTCTCCTCCGTTCGGCCGGCGCGCCGCCCACCACACTCATCATCATGCCTCGCTCTCTGTGTGCCTGAGGGGGAGGAGCAGGAGAACGCCGTGCTGCTCCATTTTGCCTCGTCCCGTGCGGCGCCAGCCAGCACCGCCCACTATCTGCACGAGGAGAGAATATCAGTGAATCAAGGTCTCTCTCTCTCTCTCTCTCTCTCTCTCTCTCTCTCTCTCTCTCTCTCGTTTTGTTCAAGTCCCAGATAACTTTGAAAACTGTGCCCATAGATTGCCAACACTGTGCCCTGCCCATCAAACGCAGCCACTGTACCCATCAATTGCCAACACTGTGCCCATTAAACGCAGCCACTGTACCCATCAATTGCAGCCACTGTGCCATCAAACACAGCCACTGTACCCATAAATTGCAGCCACTGTGCCATCAAACATAGCCACTGTACCCATAAATTGCCACCACTGTGCCCATTAAACACAGCCACTGTGCCCATCAAAGGCAGCCACTGTGCCCATAAATTGCCACCACTGTGCCCATTAAACGCTGCCACTGTGCCCATCAAACGCAGCCACTGTACCATCAAACGCAGCCACTGTACCCATCAATTGCCACCACTGTGCCCATTAAATGCAGCCACTGTACCATCAAACGCAGCCACTGTACCATCAAACGCAGCCACTGTACCCATCAATTGCAGCCACTGTGCCATCAAACACAGCCACTGTACGCATAAATTGCCACCACTGTGCCCATTAAACGCTGCCACTGTACCATCAAACGCAGCCACTGTACCCATCAATTGCAGCCACTGTGCCCATCAAACGCAGCCACTGTACCATCAAACGCAGCCACTGTACCCATAAATTGCCACCACTGTGCCCATTAAACGCTGCCACTGTGCCCATCAAACGCAGCCACTGTACCATCAAACGCAGCCACTGTACCCATAAATTGCCACCACTGTGCCCATTAAACACAGCCACTGTGCCCATCAAACGCAGCCACTGTGCCCATAAATTGCCACCACTGTGCCCATTAAACGCTGCCACTGTACCATCAAACGCAGCCACTGTACCCATTAAACGCTGCCACTGTACCATCAAACGCAGCCTCTGTACCCATAAATTGCCACCACTGTGCCCATTAAACACAGCCACTGTGCCCATAAATTGCCACCACTGTGCCCATTAAACGCTGCCACTGTGCCCATCAAATGCAGCCACTGTACCATCAAACACAGCCACTGTACCCATAAATTGCCACCACTGTGCCCATTAAACGCTGCCACTGTACCATCAAACGCAGCCACTGTACCATCAAACGCAGCCACTGTACCCATCAATTGCAGCCACTGTGCCCATCAAACGCAGCCACTGTACCATCAAACGCAGCCACTGTACCCATAAATTGCCACTACTGTGCCCATCAAACACAGCCACTGTGCCCATCAAACACAGCCACTGTACCCATAAATTGCCACCACTGTGCCCATTAAACGCTGCCACTGTACCATCAAACACAGCCACTGTACCATCAAACGCAGCCACTGTACCCATAAATTGCCACCACTGTGCCCATCAAACGCAGCCACTGTGCCCATAAATTGCCACCACTGTGCCCATTAAACGCTGCCACTGTGCCCATCAAACGCAGCCACTGTACCATCAAACGCAGCCACTGTACCCATAAATTGCCACCACTGTGCCCATTAAACACAGCCACTGTGCCCATCAAACGCAGCCACTGTACCCATAAATTGCCGCCACTGTGCTTATTAAGCGCTACCACTGTGCCCATCAAACGAAGCCACTGTACCAATAAATTGCCACCACTGTGCTCATTAAGCGCTACCACTGTGCCCATCAAACGCAGCCACTGTGCCCATCAAACGCAGCCACTGTGCCCATCAAACGCAGCCACTGTGCCCATTAAACGCAGCCACTGTGCCCATCAAATGCAGCCACTGTACCATCAAACGCAGCCACTGTGCCCATAAATTGCCACCACTGTGCCCATTAAACACAGCCACTGTGCCCATCAAACGCAGCCACTGTGCCCATTAAACGCTGCCACTGTGCCCATCAAATGCAGCCACTGTACCATCAAACACAGCCACTGTACCAATAAATTGCCACCACTGTGCCCATTAAACACAGCCACTGTGCACATCAAACGCAGCCACTGTACCATCAAACGCAGCCACTGTACCCATAAATTGCCACCACTGTGTCTTATCTATATATAATGCACTCTTTAAATGTGCTTTAAAATGCATGGTTTTCCATTTTATGAACAAGAAAATAATGACGTTATGCTGTTGGGCTGGTATAATAATGCTATGGGGCTGGTATGACATTTTTTCCAGGGCTGGTTTTCATTCCCAGTCCGGCCCTGCTAGCAAGGTTTCTTTATATACCTTGGCACTTGAAAATTTACTTAGGGACAAGTCCATGACTAAGCCCCTATCCACTAATTACAAGGAGTTACTTCCCTCAATTCATATTGGGCTCAAATCCCTTAAGACTGAGTGGCTCTCTGACCTCCCTGAGCTGGATGAAGAATACTGTGAGGAAATGTGGGAATATTGCTTTTCCCAGTTAGTGCCTGCTAGAGATAGACTCATCCAGTTTAAGATGCATAGAATCTATCCGTCAGTCCCTACTACCTGCTGGAGGTGTCTATCAGACTCAGCTGACTTCATTCATATTTTCTGGCAGTGCCCATTAATCCAGACTTTCTGGATGGCTGTAACTTCTGTCATCCTTTTGGTCACTACTATTGAGGTGCCATTGACGATTGATCTCATTCTGATTGTCTTTTGGGTCTTCGACTCTTTAATGCACATAAAGCAATTGTTCTAAAATTGAAGGCTTCCTCAGCCCCCCCACTGAATTTTTGGAAGCACCTAGTTAGTTCAGCCTCACTATTATTTAAAGCAACCTATTTAGCTCGTGGCTGCGCTACAAAGTTTCATAAAGTTTGGGATATATGGATAGATTCCCCATCTACAAACAATGACTCTGCCATGCCCAATTGCTGATGGTCAATTTCCTGTGTAGTTGGTATAGTGATGGCAAATATGCATATTTGCTTTCTGTTCATGCTTTAACCTAGACTGGTGCTGAGTTTTAGGGTAGTGCCATGGATATAAATTATCCTTCCCTTTAGAATATCGTCATCCTGTAGACCCTGAGCCCAGTTCTACTGCTGTAGAAGATACCAGCCCACTTGGCTGCTTGCTTCCCCACTCCACCTGACTGGCACACACTGGCACCATTCCCCAGTCCTCCTGACTGGCACACTTCCATGGAGATTCCCCAGGGCAAGGATAAAGACTTAAGCACAACGCTGTCTTCAGAGAGCACTGCTACAGCTGACAGTCTCTCCCCTTGTGTTGTCCCTGCACTGTGCTGATATTACTCACTGTTTCTGCTTACTCCTTCCCGCTGCCTTTTCCGGAATGAATCCATCCAGTTGCCTCCTATGGTGGGATCCATCCAGGCGAGCTATCCCGAGCTCAAGCCTGAGGTAAAACCCCTCCCCAGCAGGGGTCCCTCAAGTGCCACCGACAGTCTCTCCTCAATACTCCATCTGCGTCTTCCACCTGACTCCTCTTGTTGGCATGGCCCCTGACTATTTATGAGGTTTTCTCAGTCCCCTTGCCAGCCCACTTCTGGGATTTAAATATTCATGGCAGCTCCTCCTCATCCCCGCCCTCTAGTTCTAGAACATTCTCCAATATTCCAGACAACAGGGGGAGGCAGCAGAAAGCTGCCAGGATGGGTCACTCAGCCTTGAACTATAGTAACCTCTGACCCAATTAAGACTTTCAGGCTTTAAAGTAATACTAATACTAAAGTCTAGTTTTTTTTTAAAAACAAACATGTTATACTTACCTGCTCTGTTCAGTGGATCCTCCCCTTCTCGGGTCCCTCGCCAGCATTCCTGGCCCCCCTTACTATAGGGGTAGCCCGAGCCAAGCCGCAGCTCTGTGTGTCTATTCAGACAGGGATCCAGGGTTCGGCCCCGCCCCCTCTCTCCCCATTGGTTAACTGACTTTGACAGCAGCGGGAGCCAATGGTGCTGCTGTGTCTCAGCCAATTAGGAGGGAGAGTCCCGGGCGGCCGAGGCACTCGTGCACATCGCTGGATCGAGATCAGCTCAGGTGAGTACTAGGGGGGCTGAGGGGGGCTGCTGCACACTGAAGGTTTTTTATCTCAGTGCATAGAATGCAGAGTAAATTTTCCTACACTGCCACTACTAGTAGCACACACTAGAGGGTGCTACACCCACCTCCCTCTAAATTCAGCCATGTCCCCATTGGCTGGAAAATTTTGAAAAACAATGGCTTCTGCGCCAAGGAGCAAAAAGGGCATCCCATAAGAAAAAAATGTAAGGGGAAAAAAGGGAACAAACTTGGACAGGGGGTACAATACAAATAATTTAGGCATCAAAAATATAACTGTACAAGAGTTTTAGGTTTCAAAAATATACACACAGCAAATATATACATCCTAACTACAGATCCCTGCAGCTAGCAAACTCAACATATTTACATGTATTTTCAAGAAGGGATATGGTTGCCGGAGCCTCTCCCCCTAAAGGAAAGCCCTCCCATCAACTTGAAGCAGAAGTAAGAATGTCCATTCAGTAAAGCAGGGGGACAGCCGTCCTTGGAGATACCTGCAATAGAGGAAAAAAACACAATCCTCATGCTAACATCCTATCTATCTGTACATTCTGTCAGCAGGGGGTTATAAGCCTGTTGACAGAAACAAAGAGAAATTTTTTTTTTCTTCAAAGCGTCTCTGATAGGAGGAGCCCCTCCACAATGTCAGTCTCTTTACAACAGCACACTAGGCCTTACCACTGCTATCTTCTCCAACAGTCCTCCTTCTGGCAAGGATAGGTGGTAAAGTCCGGTCTAGTCCATTCAACAGGGGGAGGGAAAGTTCCTCTTGGTATATCAGCTGCTCTTCTTCAGGCTGGATTCCTATAACAGTACAAACAAATGACCACTACCCCCACCTATAACTGGCCTTATCGGCAAGGAGCACATAAAAGTGCGATGCATATACAAAACCAAACAAAATTCCCAGCTCAACTTGTCAGCCAGCCTGCAACCAACTAAATTAACCTGTCTAACAGTTTGCTTTTAAAACAGGGGTTTAGTTTGCACACATTTGTCATCCAGCCCTGAACTCTAGTAAACCCTGACCCAAATAGGACTCACAGCTTTAAGCATGAGTCAGAGTAAATTTTCCTACACTGCCACTACTAGTAGCACACACTAGAGGGTGCTACACCATATTGCTAGGGGAAATGTTTTTTAGCATTTTCTCTGCTAAAAAAAAACTATCTCTTGGTGCTCCCCAGAGTGACTTACCTCTGGGAGTTGGTCACTGAATTAGACTTCATCTCTCACATGGAGCTCTTCCTGACTCAGAAAAATGATCAACAGAATTTCTGTACCCAGATGTGGGCAACTTGGACTATGCTCCAGAATTCCCAGGAATCCTGCTACTGTTTATTAAGCACTTAGAATTAGATCTATGCATCTTTTGTTTGAGTGTGGTAATGGTTGTGAGGAGGCTCCTAGCACCCACTCTTTTTTCCTAATACCTTGTATCTTGCACCCTCCACTACCCCCTCCCCCTTAAAATGTCAGTTTCCTTGACCCCCCCCCTTCTCCTTTTTGCCTACTTTCCTTTAATCTTTTCTACTACCCCAACTCATGGAAGCTTTTCATGTCTTTTTCCCTGTCTACATATTTTATATACACTTTATTACCAAAAGTATTGGGACACCTGCCTTTACACGCACATGAACTTAAATGGATGCGTACGTTTGTGGTGGAGGAACATGACTGGCCTGCACAGAGTCCTGACCTAGCCTGAAAGAACATCTTTGGGAAGAATTAGAGCAGAGACTGCAAGCCAGGCCTTCTCCACATTAGTGCCTGACCTCAAAATTGTGCTTCTGCAAAAATGGTCAAACATTCCCATAGACGCACTCCTAAACCTTGTGGACAGCCTTCCCAGAAGAGTTGAAGCTCTTATAGCTGCAAAGGGTGTGCCAACTCAATATTGAACCTTACAGACTAAGACTGGGATGCCATTAAAGTTCACGTTCGTGTAAAGGCAGGTGCCCCAATACTTTTGGTAATATAGTGTATGTTGCACCAGTAGATATAGGTACCCAACTCTCCAATAACTGAAAAAACCTTACCATGCTGTATGTATGCCTAGAGGATCCCATGCACTTACATGCCCTCATGTGACTTATCCTGCATCCCAGGAAGTACGGTTGCTATCGTTATGTTTGATTTTGAAATGGTTCTTTTATGGCCCGGAATTTCATGCCTATGTTCTTGCTAAAGATATGTGATCCTTTACAATGTATTTCATGCAACCCCTTCCCTTCTTTCCTACACTCGACATCCCTTAGGGCTCATTCAGGTGGGCACTGACACCTGTCCTGCATGCTGAGCTGCTGTCTTCTGCATCTGCATCCGTCTTAGAGCTATGCACAGGCATTCTATAGAAGTGGATGCAGATGCTGAAATTTTTTGAAGTGATGGGGCTCAATACATAATGGTATGAATGTATAGTTTATTATAGAAGAGACGGAAGGTTTAACATTATACTTTAGTATCGAAGGATAACTAGTAGACATGTGCACTGACAAAAAATTAGTTTGTTTTCATTTCATTTTTTTTGCTTTTTTCGGAAATTCGGAAATTCAAAAATTCAGAAATTCGGAACTTCGAAAATTCGGAATTCGGAAACTCAGAAATCCAAAAATTCGGATTTTCTAATTTTCTAATTTTCAAATTTCCGAATTTCAAATTCCGAATTTCCAAATCTTCGGAATTCGAAAATTCAGAAATTCGAAAATCCGAAAATTAGAAAAATCTGAAAAAAAGAAAGAAAATCAGTAAAATTCGAAATAATAACTAACTAATAATAACTAACTATTAAATTATAGGTATTGCAATTTCCTTTCAAATTTGGTTGTTTGTGAACGTAATGAATACAAATTTAAGTTACGAATTATCCGAAATAATGAATGCCGCATCTGAATTTTCGAATTTTCGAATTCCGAATTTTCGAATTTCCGAATTTCTGAATTTTCTAATTTCTGAATTTTGAATTTTGGAATTTCTGAAATGTAGAATTTTCCAATTTCTGAAATTTCGGAAACTTGAAAATTCGGAAATTGAAAAGTTTGGAAATTTGGAAATTAAAGAATTTGTCAAGATTTGTTTAAAAAACGAATTCGGAACTAAACAAATTGCACATGTCTAATAACTATATATACACACTTATTTATGTGACAGGCCCATATTGAGATGAAGTTTTAAACCTGCTGTTCCTGTAGGGAGATCTTACAACACAAAGCTGTCTTCCTGTTGCTAATCTATTTAGATGATACTATAGCCAGCCTTGCTGATAACATGGAACAACAGAGTGTTCTCCTTTGCTTAGCTGGACTATGAGGCTAAAGAAAAGAGGGATGACTTGCCCATACCAACCAATCAGAATACATATTTCATTTCCACCTCTACACTGCAAAATGACTGTTGGAAGATGATTAGTTGCTATGGGCAGCAAGAAATAATATCACACTTTTCATTCATATGCCCCATAATCAACTGTTCATATTCTCAAATTGTTTCTAAACCGAATAAAAAAAAAAACATTTCAGCTTACCAATTCTGGATTTGGTGACTGCTTTCATTTTCTGACCTTTTCATTTCTTTTTACCTGGGGATCCTACCAGAAACACATTTCCTGTCCTATAATAGTGATCACGTTACCAGTACATGTCTATAGAGGAACAGTGTTGTCGATCTAGTTTGCTCACTCTTCTTTTAGGCTACAGAACACTTCCCCTCTCCTCATGTACATAACATAAAGAGGTGTACTGTAGTCCACAGAGGTGCACTGTGCGGGGCCGATAGGACTAGTTAAGATTTTAGTTAAACATGCACCAATCCATAGTAAATTAATTATGGATTTCTGGCAGGATCAATAGGGTTTTTTTTGCACATTTGGAAGAGCTATAACAATAGGATTCCATTGGCATAGTATGTATACAGTTTACATTTTATTTTTACTGGTTGAACTAGATGAACTTGTGTCTTTTTTTCAACCAGACTAACTATGTAACTATGTACATACTCTTTAACCTCCCTGGCGGTAGGATTATGTCAAATTTTTGATGCTCAAAGTGGTACAATGTTTCGCATGGAAATTTGGCATCTTATATTGTAGGCCTGTAATTCTTAGGAATAACTCACTGAAATATGTGCAAACAAGAGTCTAGTAGACATCCTGGGTATGATAACGTTTGAAACACTAAATCCTAAATTATAATATAAGAAATAACTCTAAATAATGATAACAAATAATAATATAATAATAATAAAATGTATTCATATTATAATGTAATCAAATCAAAAACGCTGAAATTTGCTCAGTTGCAGAATTGTCGCTGTCATTACTTTCAGTGTTTGATGACGAATTTCCCCACGATTCACTATCGCTCAATTCTGCAAGTGATTCTAATTTATTATCGATGTTTTCTAGCTGGTCTAAAACTGCTTTTGATTGCTATGGGCAATCTCAAGTTTCCAGGCAGAAAGAACAGTATATATAATATAAAACTGCATGCAGGGCACTGGACAAACCACTAGGGACAAAAGGAAGGTGAAATAATTTGATACAGTAATGTAATCTGTAATGCCGCATACACACGGTCGGAATTTCCGTTAGAAAAAGCCCGATGGAAGCTTTGGGAACTGACTTTTTCCATCGAAAATTCAGATGACTTAGATAGAGAACATGTTCTATATTTTTCCGACTGAACAAATTACTATCGGGAAAAAACGCTTGTCTGTATGCTGTTCCGACGAGATTAGCAGAAGGAGCCCAAAGGGTGGCGCACTGGCTATTGAACTTCCTTTTTCTAGTGCCGTGGTACGTGTTGTACGTTACCGCGTTCTTGACGGTCGGAATTTGGTGTGACCGTGTGTATGCAAGACAGCTTGAGCGGAATTCCATCGGAATTCCGTCGGAAAAACCTTCAGAGTTTATTCCGATGGCAAAACCGGTCGCGTGTACAGGGCATAAGATTACAGCACTGTGATAGATCGAGCGGAGATCACAGCTGGTACACACAGCAGGGGGACATCACATGATCCTGGGGACAAGGTAAGTAACTTTGCCTGGATCCTGCGATGCAATCCTGAGTATAGCTCGGGGTTACTGCTTTTGGTAGTGAAAATTCACCCTGAGCCACACTCGAAAATACCGTTAGGGAGGTTAAATGATAACTCATAAATGCAATAGCCAATAGTATGCAATCAGAGTTCATTCTGCTGAAGTCTGACAAGAAAAAATAAAATCTGATTGTAGGTCAAATAATTGGAGAACTAGCATATAAAGGAATAAAAATCTCTGGAAGCTGTACCCAAAAAAGGCCAACAGAGGGCAAAGGACTAGTCATCAGTATTGCCTGTGGTTTCTTTACAGCTGATATTTTCCCATTACTGACTTACCTTGTTCTGCACCGTGTTTCTATGTGGAGTTGGCTATATGGATAGAGGCAGAGCTTTTAAAACCTTATGTCAGAGCCTCCAGCAAGAAAACCTATGAGCAGCACAATAGTGACATCATCAGTTCTCATCTTCTGAGATTGTCTTTGTGTGGAGGTGACCATCTCGGTAAAGACAGGGCTTTCCATTTTATGTCAGAGCCTCCAATCAGCAGCACTCTAGTGACATCCCCAAACCTCACTTCAGTTCCCCTGAGACTAGCAGTTACATGCACCAGTGGCTTAGATCTCACACTGCAGTTATACAGCTACGAGGCTGGAGGCACAGGGGTGCCTAGGCACACTCACGAATCTGGAAGTGCACTGTTTTTTTTCAGAAGGAATTCATATTTTCAAAAAGGTAAATTTTTCATGGTGCTGTTTAGGCACAATTAACTTTTTTGAATATCCCATGTACAATATCAAATCTTTATTTTGCAATAAGAATTCTTAATTGAATAAGGCCAATGTGACTTTTCATGTGTTTCATACAGGTATGGTGCCTTAAGTACAAGAATTACTAAATATGTGTATATACGATCATTTTTACTTTAGGTTTACTGGCCATTGCATTTGGCTTATGAATTAATGAGCAAATAAAGTAATTAAGATTATGGCAAGAAGAGACTAAAGGTGCCAAATACATTCATTTGGAGGGCATTTTGACTTCTTTATTCCCTTCTAACCATAACTATAATTTTTTATATTTGCTTGTTAGTTCTCAAGCCTCACTCCATGGAAGTTATTATTTCCTTATACTGCAACCGATGATGGCCAAAAAGTCTTGAACAACTGTATGCAGTTTATAATAAATGGCTCTATATTAGCACTATAAACTAGTGGTTTTGAATGTGCATTTGACCATTGGGGTATAAAGAAATGATTTACATGATTCAGCCTCTTCTCCTTAAACAATAATCCTCTTATTTTTGGAATATGGGATGGAATGAGACATGTGAATACCTTGCGTTCTAAGAAGGCTTTACTCTGCTGTGCTGCTGATAAATTAAAGAGGAGTTCAGAGTGTTTGGACAAAAAAGGATATTTCTTTTCTTTTATTGATTTTTACTGGTATTATGTAAAGTGATTATTTTACTTTAATATTACAATTTTTTAAGATCGTTTTACTTTTATTATTTCAAAACTATGTCAATCTTTTTTTATATATACCTAAAGTGGAACCCCACCTAAACCATTTTTTTTGTTTTGGTTTAATTTCTGTTTGGAGATTTCCACTCACTTCCTGTCCTGGTGACACCTGGAGAAAGGGACACTATAGAGATACCAATCTCACAGGGGTTCTATCCCATTCTCACTCTACCAACAGAAAAAAACGTTTTTTTTTGTCGCTATATGTGTCTTCATTGCCACAAAAGGAAGTGATTAGTAGAAATTTTACTAATACAGGCAGCAATAAAACCTGGTAAAGCTTCTATAACCTCCTTGCTCTATAAAAAAAAAAAAGGAAGTGATTGGTAAAAATTTTACTAATACAGGCAGCAATAAAAGCCAACAAAGCTTCTATAACCTCCTTGCTCTATAAAAAAAAAATAAAAAAAAAAACAGGTTTAGCATTTAACCAACATTTAAATCTAAATATCTTTTCATCTAGACTGATCTATACCATTAATTTATCAAAACTGATTATTGAAAAGGATTTATTACTTACTATTAAATAAGTTAATGAAAAGTTCTGAATCCACAGTGAAATGCTACTGGGAAGCTAAGGTAACTGCAAACCAATCCAAAAAGTCATAGGCAGAGAAGAGATGTGCTACCTTATTCTGTCTGCCTGTCACCCGTGAAAACTTAAACCCTTCATGGGAGTCACGTGAGTGATAAATATCTTAATTTAGAAGATGTCATAAGCAGGCAGCTCAGGAGATCAGTGAACACAAGGGACACCTATTCAACTGTCAGCTCCAGACTGCCTGGCCCCGCTTAGGAGCTGTCCGTTCAAGGTCAGTGCTGAACCCAGGTAAGCAATGTTATGGGGAAGAGGTACAAATGCAACTAAACAGTTCTAAATAATAATAAAAAAAAATTCTAGCTTATCTCCACTTATCAATCTATACCCCTTACTGCTAATACAACAAACTTGTCTTATCTTAATAACATCTAATCAGTATTATTTGAATGTCTGGATGCAATTAAAATGCCCTCAGCATCAGCTTAATTACTCATATTAACCATATATAATTTCGTACTTATATATTATTAAAATGGGAACATCTGTACCTCACATATGTCTTCATATTTCTTATTCAGCAGAAAATTCTTAAAAATACAATCGTGTCTTATACTTTAATAGTTTGCTAAATGTGCTAAATTGCTTATTTTAAAAAAAATCTGATCTACAGTATATCTGCAATGAGAAATATGTACGTGTGTAAGTAATGAACCACCACCAAACCTGCGCAAATAACAAAACCCAATATACAATAATAATAACAATGATAATAAGAGCAGATCGTTGTAAATAAATTGAGTGAAAAAATAATGAATTAAAAGTTAATTAATCAGAACCGCTCTCTCTCAAAAAATACTATTTTAAAGTGCAAGTATCTGTGTGTGTATTTATAACTTTTGGAATGGGCACAAATACATTTCGGAAAACCAGTTTAAAGTTTAACAGATATTCAATCATATACTTGTGATGGTAATGTAAAGCTATGCATCTGTGAGTTACTTGGAATACCCTGACAAATTGTAGGAGTGCTTTAAGAGTGTAATGCAATAAGAAAGAGTGTTAAGAAATACCGACTTACAAAAGTCTACAAAATGCTTTTTGTATGTGCAAGATAATAGTGATTTTCATAATCCTTTTTTTCTCACTTTTTCTTATAAGTGATGCAAAAATGTTTTCAAATATATGTTACTTTTACGTGGTAATCCGGGATTTATTCCTTAAGACAGGAATCCTTTTGCGCTTTGATGTATCATGCTTTTTAACTATTTTGTTTTCCATAAAGCTTTAGCAATACATTTTTAGCTAAGCATTTTTTCCTTTACAATTGTTCCCTTATAAACCAATCCTCTACATAGCAATTTTATTAATAACAGTATCTCAATTCTGACGTATGTTTGGGATAAAAACTGTATGCCACAATTAGCACCAAGGATAGGTTGCAGGAAATCACTTCAGTTGCCGATGTGCTTATTTTTTCCCGTGTAGCAAATGTTATTCTAAAACAAAAGCTGCAATCATCTCGGGAAAATGTTTTATGCATGAGACCAATATAGGAAATTCACAATTTTAGCTGAATACTAAATGTACTGGGGGAATTACATTCACTAGCTATTTGCTTTATGATAGGCTTTGCAGTAGTTTTGCGTTTTGCTTGGTTTTCACTGAGTGGTTTTATGTTTGGTTAGGCTAAAAGGTATGCAGAGTATTAATTTGTTAAAGTCAATGCCACAAAATATATAAACAAACATAATTAAACACACCGCAGTGAACAATGGTAGACATTTTGTATTTAAGAGTTAACATCTGTAATATTGACTCAAATAAGAACTGTGTGAATTGCCCAATAGTAATAAAGCAAATTCAAACATCCACTGTAAAACTGAAATGGCAGACATTTGTATTTCAAGGTTAATATCTGTAATAATAGGTCGGGTCAATTAAAGGCTGTGTGAACTGCCCAATAGTAATCAAGCAAATTCAATCTTCCACTGTAAAACTAAGAGTCAGTCTGATTGGTCGAGACTGTGAGTAAAGCAGTTGTAATTTGTTAAGCAAGTTGCAAATTTAGACCAGTCTAATTCCCGCTGAACCGGCCAAGATTCGAACCGTCTATGGCAGGCCTAAGTCTAAAACAAAATCTGCTACAATATGGCCTTTTTCATTTGTAAACAGAGAGAATATATATGTATATATATATATATATATATATATATATATATATTCATATATATATATATATATGAATATATATATGAATATATATATATATATATATATATATATATATATATATATATATATATATATATATATATATATATATATATATATATATATATATATGAATATATATATATATATATATATATATGAATATATATATATATATATATATATATATATATATATATATATATATATATATATATATATATATATTGAGAATCATAACAAGATCAAGTTCAAATTTTTCTTTCTATCAGGCAGAAATATTATGGTCAGAGCATGATTTAAATCCCCACTGGTAATGAATGGCAAAGCTTTCTGTATAGTCTATTAAGCTTAGCACTGCTTTTTTATGGCAAATATTTTGGCACCTGGAATTTTAGCACCAATACTCCATTACATTTATGTCACTGAAATTTACTAATTTCTGATCTCAAGGTCAGCCATAATCCTTTCTATGACGGTAATAGCACAGTAAATATCAAATTGAAAAGCCAATCCTATCACTAGTAATACTGTAACTGAAGATTTTAGCCATCAAATGTGTGTCATGAAAAATCAACGATATTAATGGTAATAAAGACAATTACATTTTCACTTCTGAAATTAAAATGCACAATTTACTGCTAAAATTCATTGAGGTTGATTTAAGAAAACTGGAGAGTGCATAAGCTGGTGCAGCTCTGCATAGAAACCAATCAGCTTAATTGAACAAGCTGAAGTTATAAGCTGATTGGCTGTCATGCACCAGATTTTGAATTCACCAGTTTTAGAAAATCAACCCTATTGCGTTATTGGTGCTAAAAAAAAAACATGTTGAGATAATCACATTGATTGTATGATTATGAATGAAGAAAAATGACATCCTACATATTAAAGTGACCCACACTAGATAACAAACACGGAAAAAAATGCTGCATGGAAAGGAAGATTCTTAATACTTACCTGTCCCAGCACCTGCACTTTGTTTCACCTTTTCCACCTTACCTGGAGGTTCTTCAACATTCTGCACACTTCTGGGAGTGTCGATCTTTTGTTCCCCGCTGCATTCTCTGGTTCCTTCCAATAGCCCCTAGGTCACTACTTTAGTGATGTAGGGGTCAGTGGGAGGAACCATAGAGCACAGAAGGGGGGGGGTTCAATCATCCGACACACCTGGAAGTTTCAGATACAGACACTCACTTGTGATAGTACATCAGCATTATTGGTCTCAAAAACACACTAAACGTGATGATGTCACTTCCACTTTCCAGCACATTTCACCATTACAGATTCATTAGGAGTTCGATACAGATAAACCAGGGGATATTTAAATAAGCACCCACTCTAGAGCAGATATAAGGGCTCCCAACAGTCAGGTTATGGTCTGAATTTCATTCCTTTCCTATATGTCCTCAACTGACTTTGAGTTAATACAGGTAAATCTGAATGATAACATATCTGAACATTACGCTAAGAATGATTGACTAAGCTGGTGTCAAAGGATTTAAAACTTCCGTTCTATACATAATCTCCCAACAGTGCTGTTAACCCAACATGAACCCCAGGCCCTAGCATGTCACTGACTGCCAATATATGTTGGGACCTTTGGTTAACCAGAATTTGGAGAAACGAAATTACCCAGCTCTAAACTTTATTACTATTTGACACCCAAATATGTATACAGTCTAGTTTAACGGTCATTGCTTCTTCTAAGAAGATTGTCCTAATCTATTCACTTTTCTGGTGCCATGCATTTAA
Organism: Aquarana catesbeiana; assembly: GCF_042186555.1. NCBI lineage: Eukaryota > Metazoa > Chordata > Amphibia > Anura > Ranidae > Aquarana > Aquarana catesbeiana. The sequence continues at coordinate 168,210,776 of NC_133335.1, forward strand.
AAGCACTGAAATACAGTTTTTGGTATTGCTGTTAATTTTATTGAGTCTGCTTAATGCTTTTAAATGTGCAAGAGTACTACATGTTTTTTTTTTTTAATGCAGTAAGCTAAATTAAGATCTAGCCATGTAGGAACTATTATGTTTTCAACTGGAATATCAAACAATTAATTACATGTTTTTCTGGCAGGAGAACGGAAAAGTGTGAACAGGCCCTGAGGACATCAACCAAGAGTCAGGTAGGAATACTTCGACTCCCATAGTTGTACATTGTGCATCCATAGCCCATATTGCTTTTTTTATTTTACTCATGTGTTTCTGTGTTTTGTAAAAGAAAATCATAAAGGTTAGTTTACCTTTAGGCTGGGTTCACATTGATACTACACGACAGTCACACGACTGTCATCCTACTTTGCTCTGCGACATCAGTCCTAAATCGGTCCTACATCCATCCGACTTAAATGAATAGAATAAAACTTTGATCCGACTTTGTGATAGTCTGACTTGTCCTTTGACTAATCAAAACAATCCCAGTGTGACATAAATTCCTTTTACTGCTGCTGTAATCACCATGTTGGATGTCAGAAGCCGGATGGTTAGGACAAGGATCCTACTTTGATCCGACTTCAATGATATTAAATGGGCTGAAGTAGGATCAAAGTCGGACCAAAGAAGTGCAGGGAGCATTTTCAAAGTCGGACCAACTTGTGTCAGACCAGTTAAGACGGCTCTCATAGGGAAACATTGATTTTCACACGTCATGCGACATGAACTCCCAATGTCGGAGCGTTTGTCGTACAAGTGTGAACCTAGGCTCATAGAAAAACTGCCTATGCAGGTAAAGGGTGCCTGTAAATGAAAACAAACTGTGCAGCTTTGACTAAACCTGAATAATGTCCTTACTATAGGTGTAGGCCATTTATGTAGCTCCTGAAGCTTGACTGAGACGGTATCATCCCATCCTGCCTTGCCTTGTTGCTAGGTTGTTGCTAAGATACTCCCAACTAATTCAAACCCCCTTGCACATGCTCTCTCTCCCCTGTTGCAGTAGATCTGAACTCAGCGATGCTGCGAGGCAGGAGATAGTGGACTACACATGTGTGGGGGTTTGTGCACTCCCTCCTGTGATACTGGGGGTGAGCAATAATGGCCAGGAGTGTCTTAGCAGCATCCCAGCAACAAGGCAGGATGGGTTGATGCCATCTGTGGGAGTTTCCTAGCCAGGCTTTGGCAGGTACATAAATAACTTACAAGGGCACTATCCAACTTAAGTCAGAGCTTCACAGTTTGTTTTTATCTACAGATGCCCCTTACCTACATAGGCAGTTTTTGGTAAAAGTAAACTGTGCTGGGACCAATCCTATTTAATTTGTTCATAAACGACCTGGAGGATGGGATAAACAGTTCAATCTCTGTATTTGCGGACAATACTAAGCTAAGCAGGGCAATAACTTCTCCGCAGGATGTGGAAACCTTGCAAAAAGATCTGAACAAATGAATGGGGTGGGCAATTACATGGCAAATGAGGTTCAATGTAGAAAAATGTAAAATAATGCATTTGGGTGGCAAAAATATGAATGCAATCTATACACTGGGGGGAGAACCTCTGGGGGAATATAGAATGGAAAAGGACCTGGGGATCCTAGTAGATGATAGGCTCAGCAATGGCATGCAATGCCAAGATGCTGCTAACAAAGCAAACAGAATATTGGCATGCATTAAAAAGGGGATTAACTCCAGAGATAAAACGATAATTCTCCCACTCTACAAGACTCTGGTCCGGCTGCACCTGGAGCATGCTGTCCAGTTCTGGGCACCAGTCCTCAGGAAGGATGTACTGGAAATGGAGCGAGTACAAAGAAGGGCAACAAAGCTAATAAAGGGTCTGGAGGATCTTAGTTATGAGGAAAGGTTGCGAGCACTGAACTTATTCTCTCTGGAGAAGAGACGCTTGAGAGGGGATATGATTTCAATATACAAATACTGTACTGGTGACCCCACAATAGAAATAAAACTTTTTCATAGAAGAGAGTTAAACAAGACTAGCGGCCACTCATTAAAATTAGAAGAAAAGAGGTATAACCTTAAACTACGTAGAGGCTTCTTTACTGTAAGAGCAGCAAGGATGTGGAATTCCCTTCCACAGGCGGTGGTCTCAGCGGGGAGCATTGAAAGCTTTAGGAAACTATTAGATAAGCACCTGAATGACCGCAACATACAGGGATATACAATGTAATACTGATACATAATCACACACATAGGTTGGACTTGGACTTGTGTCTTTTTTCAACCTCACCTACTATGTAACTATGTAACACTTTAAACAATCAAAAATTATTCTAAGAGTCCAAGAGTCCATTTTGTGAGCATGGTCTATTAAACTGGATTTCTATTTTACGTTTAGAATCACTCTGTAATAAAATGAAATAGCACAGTTGAGTATGATCCGTGATACATTTTTAATTTGCGCTAATAGTTAATTTTTTAGGACCAGCTTTTGGGGGTCTACACCTTTCTTCTAGGTCCAAGCAGAGAGATTTAGAAAAATGTTAGGACTAATCTGACAACAATCTATAAAAGACAACAATCTATAAAAATATCACACACGCAGGTAAAAGGAGTGAGAAAACTAGTCTGAGCCACAAAGGTGAGAATAGTCATAAACATTTTTGATAGTAATTTAGACAGTTGAGGTCCACGTTTAAAGTGGTTGAAAACCCTTACAGACCACCTTTTGCTACAGGTAAGCCTAAAATAAGGATTACCTGTAGCTACCCCGGATATCTCCTAAACTGTCCCCTGTATTTGCATGTGCTGATGTCATAGGCACATGCGCACTGACACAAACTGAAGCAATGGCACGTATGTGCCGTTGCTTCAGGGAGTGTGCCGTTACCGCGCGCATGCGCGAGAGTGACGCCATCGTGGCTCCGGCCAATCACAGCGCCGGAGCCGCGATACCCGGAAGTAACCCCCGGGAGTGATGTCGTCAGCCGGTGCTGTGTACGGGCACCGCAGCGAGGGCTTCAATCTCAGGTGAGTATTACATAATGAGCTAGTATGCTATGCATATTAGCTCATTATGCCTTTGTCTTGCAGGTGTTATTATTTATTTTTTTTTTTTTTAAAGTGGGTTTACAACAACTTTAATTTGGCACTTATTGTGTTAAAAAGAATTATAATTCCTAGTTCAAAGTTTTTTCCTTTCATAAGTATTTGATATTTCCCTTTGAACCTGAAACATTTGTGTCTTGCATGGAGTTGTCTAGTTGTGAGAAACGATGTCCCACAGTTGTCCATTAATCCTTTTTTTTACATTTTTTCAGTATCGGCCGGTTCAACAGAAACTGGCCAACATTCGGTCAGTGTGTACAGCAGCCTATCCAACAGAAGTCAGTTTAACGACCAGCTTCTGTCGAATGGGCATGCTGAAAAACCATTGGCTGCCAGCGCTGATCAGTGTGTTCTGCCAGAGGGGCAGTCCCCTTGTCAGAACATAATAGCACAGCCGGAGGGGAGATCTCCACACTAACATCACTTAGTACGGCGACCTCTCTTTTTTTTTGTTCAGCCGGCTGGGTTGAGTAAAACTTCTAGTGTGTACCTAGCTTAATTCACATCAGCCACTACTTTACAATGCAGCAGCTGGTGTGTGATGCGGTGCAGTGGGAGCTCCACAATGCGGTTGCACTGATCACACCTCTTTACACTGTTTAAAAACTTTATTGAAATGTCACTGTGAAATTTCATAACGTCGTTTTGGCCATTATGCAGTGTGAGGCAGTGGACTGACCAAGTTGAAAAAGTACAGCCTTTTTTTTGGGGGGGGGGGGGGCAAATGGTTTGTTTACAAATGGCTTTTTAAAGCCCTTTGTGTTGGGGCAAGGGTCTGTAGAAAAAGCAGACCTTCCGTTTGCCATGGAAGGTCCAGGTTAAAGGTTCCTCTTGTGTATGACACTTTTTGATGGATTGATGTGGCTGAACAGTTGTATTTTTCATTGTTATGTTGTAAGTGTAAGGTTTTGTTGTAAGTGCACTAATACGGCTACAATCACTTCATTAAATAATTTTAGAAAAAGTGACACACGAGTGACATAGGAGTGTCGTACGTTTTCCTTTTGTAAATAAAATCATAGATGTGGCTTACAAGCAAAGCTAAAGTAGTTCTTAAGTCAGTTAGCTAATCCCTGATGACACAGCCATCTATTCACTTTCCTAGCTTAATATGATATGTTAGTAGGATTTACTCTGAAGAGATAAGGATTTTTTAAACCAAGAGCAGGCAAAACATATAATTAAACTAACTAAAACCATTAAACATGCTAACGATCTATATGTACAGAATTAAAAAAAAAAATATAGAATTAAAAAAAAAAAATTATAGCATTTCTGTCAAAATAAATAATGATCCAATGTCAATCTTTTATATTGCCATGACCACAATAAAATGAAATCTTTACAATTAAAGAGAGGTTGCTATTATATCACCCTGGCTGAAAATACTAGTTTCCTGGATATCATGTAAATTCAATGCTTTTAAAGCAAATCTCCAGCCTTCTGCACACTAGCATTCCCTTCCCTCTCCTTGCACCTATTTTTCTTTAAATTCCTTAAAGCGGAGCTCCACTCCAAAGGGTAAGTTCCAGTTTAAGCACTCCTCCCTCAGTCCTATGCCACATTTGGCTGACTTTTAATAAACACAAAAAAGTCTGGAGCTCCCCTTTAAATGCATACCTTAGAGCTGAACTCCAGGAATGATCCTTTTTTTAAACTTTTATTGGTCTAGCTTGGTTGCATCTAATCCTTAAAGCCCTACTGCAGGCAGATAAAAAAAATGATCCCTATCAGTGGGGCTGTGCCCGCACTGCAAGGGTTAATTGCTCTTTTTTTGTCTACGGACTTACCCGATCCTCCGCTCCCCCCCTCCTGCTAGACTGGTCCCTACAGCAGTTGCACCCCCACGCTCCACTGGTCTAGGTTCCCTACTACATCAAGACCAGATCATAGTTCATAGCCCTGCTCTGGATGTGAGGATGCCGAGGGACAGCCCACCGTTGAATCATGGGGCAGTGTCACCTGCTGGGGGAGCAGAGGATCAGGTAAGTAAAACGGTTTCTTCTCTCCACTGGACAAAACAAGCAATTGTCCCTTGCACAGCCCCAGTGCAATGGACAATTTTTTTATTTGCCCAGAGTTCCCAGAATCTGTGGGATCGCGAGGGATGTATAAATTTACTGTAGTAGCCTGTGCTACATACAGTCAGCATTGGTATCTTCTTGGTGCTGCGCAAGTTTCTTGTTTTCTATATACTGAACACAAGGGTTGGCTTGCTCTGCCATTCAGAGAACGTCTTGTATCTCTTTCAATACATATAAGACTAAGATTTTTTCCCTTGAAAAAGTCACATGACCTGTGACGCAACGCGTTGGAAGGAGTCAGTGACGTCACGTCCGAGTGTTTGTTTTTGCTGAACACGCTGGATGTGCAGTGAGGAGGAAAGCTACGTTCTTTACACTGATCGTTCAATATGCGGTATACACTAAGGCAAATGTGAGTGTGTATATTTTGTATTAACCGGAGGCAATCACTGTATTAGCAATGTTGCACAATGATGATATATTAAATTGTTTTGAGAAATCAACTCATCCTGGAGAGGCTGGATTGCTTTTGGAGACATTAAGGAAAACGGCTTGCACTGTGTCCCAGGATCGGAACACACACAGGCTGAATTTTAATAAGGATCTTTTGTGTCTGAAAACTTATGGAAGGTGAGCAGGCAGTTCACACTGAGGTGGTGGTGACAGAATGTATGTCTTTCATTTTTAATATTACTTAATCGTTCCATTTTATGATCATGGTCTAAGGATTTTTTTACTACAGTTAATATGTGGTAATTAGACATTATGGAAATTAACCTCCCTGACGGTATTCCCGTGTTACTTACCTTGTCCCCAGGATCCCGCTCTGTGTGCGAGCTGTCCTCCGCCCGATCTATCACAGAGCCGAGCTCCGTTCCCTGTGAGCATTGCGACGCACAGGGACAGAGAACGGCGCCAAATTCAAAAAGTAAAAAACACATTACATATACAGCACATTGTAATCTTACAGATTACATTACTGTATCAATTTATTTCACCTCCCTTTTGTCCTAGTGGTTTGTCCTATGCCCTGCATGCAGTTTTATATTATATATACTGTTATTTCTGCCTGGAAACTGGAGATTGTCCATAGCAACCAAAAAGTGTCCCTTTACATCAAAAGCGGTTTTAGACCAGCTAGAAAACAGCGATAATAAATTAGAATCACTTGCAGAATTGAGCGATAGTGATTTGTGGGAAAATCCATCATAAATCACTGAAAATAATGACAGCGACAATTCTGCAACTGAGCAAATTTCAGTGTTTTTGATTTGATTACATTATTGAATAATTTTTATTATATTATTATTTGTTATAATTATTTATAGTTATTTATTATATTATAATTTATGATTTCATGTTTCAAACTTTATCATGTCCGGGATGTCTACTAGACTCTTGTTTTACCTAAGAATTACAGGCCTACAATATAAAACGCCAAATTTCCATGCAAAATAATTGTACCACTTTCAACATCAAAAATCTGACATAATCATACCGCCAGGGAGGTTGAGCAGATGTGGATTTTTTATCGCTGTGAAATATTATATTTTTTATAGGTTCTAGTGCCCTATTAATCAATAAATATAAAAATATAAGACGTTCTCTGATTGGATGAGGCAGAGAGGAGGGGTGATGTCACAATCTCCTCCTCATCCTATCTGTGCACGCTCATTGAGCTTGGTGAATAAGGTGAAGATGTGTTTGTTTTTATTAACCAATCATGTGCAATGCAAAAAAAAAAAAATCCTGCACATGACTGGATAATTAAAGTCAGTACAGCTACATCTTTATAACTAGACTCTCTAAATATGCAATTTACAAAGTTACCGTATAATTGACATCTAGGGTAATGGCCTTTAGGCTGCATTCACACAGCGTTTTAAATTGATTTGACAGCGCTGAGATGTGAATGACAAAACGTGGGACTCGCAGTTGAGATGCCATTCATTTGAATGACATCTCAAATCGCTGTGCAGATCTGCCGTGATTGTTGCACGATAAAACACGCTCCAATCATGGCAACACGCATCGCCGGACGCATGTCGTCCCAAAATAGTTCAGGAGCTACTTTGGGGCGACATGCGTCCCACAATGCGGGTTGCCACGATTGCAGTGTGTTTTATCGTGCAACAATCACGGCAGATCCGCACAGCGATTTGAGGTGCCATTCAAATGAATGGCATCTCAAATGCGAGTCCAGGGTTTTGTCATTCACATCTCAGCGCTGTCAAATTGCGGCAGATCCGTGGCAAATCTGCCGGCGATTTAAAACACTGTAGTGTGAATGCAGCCTTAGTCCTTTAGCAAATCAACCCCAATACCTGAACTTACAGTGGTTTATAAGATCACTTGTAGGCTGTCAAACAAAACTACATTAAGGGTCAGTTCACACCATAGAAACGCAGTCCGAATGCGTTCCAGATGCTTTTCTGCATGCGCGTTTTTGATGCGGTCCAGTGCGTTTTTCCCCATCTTTTTTCTTAACTTTAAGGGGCCAGTTCACACCACATGCAGTCCAGTTTTTTTCTGCATCAAAAAAGCATGGAAAGTAGGTTATATGGTTTTTCAATGGCATAGTTCACACCAGTTCTTGCAGTTCCAGTGCGTTCCAGTTTCAGAAAAAAAAAAGTAGAACATGCTGCATTTTTCCTGCACTGGAACGCTGTCAAGCGCATCAAAAACACACTGGAATGCACCAAAAAGCACCGGAACACATATGTCCTTATATAAGGTTAAGAAAAAAGAGAGGGGGGGGAAATGCACTGGACTGCATCAAAAACGCACCAAAAACACGCATGTAGAAAAGCATCTGGACCGCATCTGGACTGCGTTTCTATGGTGTGAACTGGTTGTTAATAAGGATATGTGCATCCCAGTACGTTTTTGGTGTGGTCCAGTGCATTTTTTATGCATTTTACAGCATTCCAGTACAGTCCAGTGCAGTGCAGGAAAAATGTAGCATGTTCTACTTTATTTTCTAGAACTGGAACACACTGGAACTGCAAGTACTGGTGTGAACTATGCCATTGAAAACCATATAACCTACTTTCCATGCGTTTTTGAGAAGAAAAAAAGAAAAAAAACGCACTGGACTGTATGTGATGTGAACTGGCCCTTACAAAATGTTAGCTGTCTGTACAATCAGAGAGAAGAAGTAGATAGATAGATAGATAGATAGATAGATAGATAGATAGATAGATAGATAGATAGATAGATAGATAGATAGATAGATAGATAGATAGATCGATCGATCCAAGTCATACCTCTACTCTGAAATGATAACATTTGCTTTCACAAATAGAAACTCACTAAATATACTTGTTACGGGAAAGGTATCCACCTGGGTTTCAAAATATATAATATTCCAAAACATTATATTATAGCATTATGCATGCTGCTAGAATCCTTATGAAACAGGACAAAATACACTTTAAAATTATAGGTTGGAAATACATTTGAATATTCATAAGCTACAATGGATTTTTAAATGGATATGGCAAATGAATCTTCTGACACTGTTAGTGCCCTCTGGAGTGTGAGTCATGGAGTCACTGTTTATAAAGCATGTTCAAGAGAGGTACTCACCCATCTCCAACGGGTTTTTTCGTTGATACAGGGTCTGAGAGAGAAAGAGAGCGAGCCATCGAGCAAGAACCATATCCTGCCATGTCCGTCCTTAATGCAGTACCGTTCATGAAACCTATCCACATTCGGTCACCTCGCCAGCAGAGACGACACACACTGCCTGCCAGTGAATTTCGTTGCCTTTCTCCAGAAGACGCAGTCAGTGTTTTTGAAATCGAGAGAGAAGGTAAGTGATTAAAATGTGGAAAATTTACTGTTTGATAAAAGCCATTTTTTTTAACCGAATGACAGTCACCAGCCCTCTGCTCAGGGAGCACTGAGAACTGAGGGATCAGCAGTGTTTGATCGCTCAGTTCTCAGTGTCAGAGCCGGCAGGGGAGCCGGCCGGCAGCATCGGACTGGTAAGTATGATTTAAAAAACAAACAAAAAAAACAAAATACTTACTTCTCTTGTAGCCACTCTGGCGGTATGATAATGTCAGATTTTTGATGTTGAAAGCGGTACAATTGTTTTGCATAGAAATTTGGCGTTTTATATTGTAGGCCTGTAATTATTAGTAATAACACACTTAAATCTGTCCAAACAAGAGTCTAGTAGACATCCCGGGTATGATAAAGTTTGAAACACGAAATCATGAATTATTATATAATAAATAACTATAAATAATTAAAAAAAAATAATATAATAATAATAAAATTAATTTCCCAACGATTCACTATTGCTCGATTCTTCAAGTGTTCCAATTTACTATCGCTGTTTTCTAGCTGGTCCAAAACCGTTTTTGGTGTAAAGGGACACTTTTTGGATGCGATGGACAGTCTCAAGTTTCCAGGCAGAAAGAATGACAAATATAGTATAAAAGTGCATGCATGGCACTGGAAAAAGCACTAGGGACAAAAGGGAAGTGAAATTATTTGATACAGTAATGTACTATCTGCATATAACATGCACCTTAACTTTAAGAGGGAAGTTTCAGGAAAAAAACTTAAATTTTAAATAAAGGACTTTGAAGCAAAATAAGGGTCAGTGCCCATCAATGCATCCTTATCAGTGCCCATCTGCAGCCTCACCAGTGCCCATCAATGCAGCCTGATCCAATACAATCTGCAGCCTCTAACATGCCCATCATTGCAGCCTGTTTAGTGCCCTTCCGCAGCCTCTAACATGCCCATCATTGCAGCCTGTTTAGTGCCCTTCTGCAGCCTCTAACATGCCCATCATTGCAGCCTGTTTTGCCCTTCTGCAGCTTCTAACATGCCCATCATTGCAGCCTGTTTAGTGCCCTTCTGCAGCTTCTAACATTCCTATCATTGCAGCCTGTTTAGTGCCCTTCTGCATCCTCTAATGCCTCGTTTCCACTGAGCGGATCGGTTCGTTACGCTATTTTGGGTGTTTCCATTATGAAAGCGGCCCATACAACCGAACCATACCGTTCCATTCAGGGTCCTGCTTCAGATGTGGGGCCATAGAAAATGGAACGGTTCGGTTAGGGCGGAGCTACGATACATTCCACTGATTGGCTGACAGATAACCCTCTGCTGTGCTATGCTGAGGCATTTTTTCTAAACCCTGTATGGCCCCTTGTGGTCCCACTTGCAGTGGAAACGCTCACCAGAATAGACCGGACCATTCTAGGCCATTCAAACTGTACGGACCCGAACCGATCCGCTCAGTGGAAATGAGGCATAACATGCCCATCATTGCAGCCTGCTTAGTGTCCATCTACAGCCTCACCTTTACCGATCATTGCAGCCACACCAGTGCTGGATTACACAGGTCTGCGGTCTCCTGTGTACCCAGCGCTCAGTCACTCACAGTTCCGCCCGGCTCATATGATAGACAGAACAGAGGTCCAATGCCGGGCCAGGGGGACGGGACTGTGTGAGACTGAGCAGCGGATACACAGGAGATCACGGCTCTGTGTCCTCCAAGTACTGTAAATATCTTCTAAATGTGCACAGTTCAGGAGATATTTATTGTTTACCGTGCCGATGACATTATGACTTTGCAAAATGATAGAGTTGATTTACTAAAGAAAAATAAATTATTCACTTAGGCAGGCCGTATACAGTTTGAATCTTGGCTGAGATTTGAACTGTGTATAGACAGGCTGAATGTACCAAGTTGATCAATTAGCTTGGGTACAACCAGCATGCAAGGTTTTACCTGCGATTATCAATAGCGGCTGCTATAGTCTCTAGCAATAATCACTGTCTTCCCTGGCGGGGACGGCTTCCCTCACACTCTCGGGAGAAGACAATGGCCCGGCAGGAGGAAATTAGCAAATTTCTTTCCTGCAACCCAGGAAAGAAACTCGCTCTGTGTATGGCCGACCTTAGTAAAGTGAATGTTTATTTAAGCCTGGTACACATTGCAAGTTTTTTTTTGCTTCAACCCAGCAGTTAAAGCAAAAAGTTTTTGGGGTTCAAGCAATATTTGAGTAGTATATCATATATGTTGCTGATACACAGGGGACCAAAGAAACTTGTGTTTATTTTCTTTTAAATATGTGTGGTTTCATTCTTAATAAACTTTGTATAAACTTTTTAAACCTATGGAGCTGTCTGTCCCATCTGTACCATTGAAGTCCGATCAAAATTTGGGATTTAGTTATTAGGAATTTTTCTATTCTAACAAATGTGTTTTTGCAGTTATTTCTAAAGATATTATATCTGTGTCTTTCTAGTTTTATGTTAATTAAATGTCCATGTTTTCTTCTGTCCTTCCAGCCTTTATATCTGTATCTGGGGAATGTCCCCTCCATCTGGATGAAGTCAGACAATTCCTGACACTGTGCCCGGAGTTGTCATTGGGATGGTTTGAAGAAGGGAGGCTTGTGGCATTTATCATCGGGTCCTTATGGGATCAGGACAAGCTCAGCCAGGTAATAGTAATGAGAAGTGTACAGGCTGCTGTGAATTTAATTCTAGATTTGGCCATCTGCATTTAATATCATTGACATCAGAGGGAAGGGCAAAGTTACAAAACTGGAGGGAGGAGTCTGTGTTAGTCCATTTGATAGGTAGTCTGCCTTTACTGACTGCTCCTTCTGAAAATGCTAGTTGCCTGGCTGCCACATTGATTCAATACATAAAGCTGTAAAAAAAAAGTATTCCGATTTTTGACTGATCTATATACAGTAAAACCTTGGTTTGAGAGTAACTTGGTTGGAGAGCGTTTTGCAAGACAGGCAAAATTTTAAAATAAATTTTGACTTGATATACAAGCGATGTCTTGATATACAAGTAGCGTCACGTCACAACTGAATATAAAAGAGAAGAGAGGCGCCTCTAAGTGTAGCAATATGGTTACATTTAATGAAGGTACAAGATTTAGCAAGTCACATGGTTGATGATTAAAACAGGCACATCTAAGTATGCAGGCATTCGGGGTAAAGCTGTCCACATAGACAATCCCCCGCACCACCATTGATGTCATCCCTTCCACGCTGCACTTTATGAGCGGTTCAAGCCTGGCTTTCAGATCATTCTACTGCAGGGTAGTCTTCCCGGTCACAATTGCAGACTGACAGCGGTGAGAGCCAGCGGTGCAGGGGGCGGTCTATGTGGACAGCTTTACCCCAGATGCCTGCATACTTAGATGTGCCTCTTAATCATCAATCATGTGAATTGCTAAATGTTCTACCTTCATTAAATGTAACCATATTGCTACACAAAAGCTCCATACACACTATCAGATTTTCTGCTGAGTTTTGTCTTCAGATTTACCAAAACCATATAATATGAGGTCAAACCTTAGGAGTTTCACTTTGTATGCAATCATCAGGCAGGCCCTTGTACTACATGGTTTTGGTAAATCTGAAGACAAAAATCAGCAGAAAATTTGATAGTGTGTATGGGGCTTTACAGGCGCCTCTATTCTCTTTTATACTCTGGAACTCCTGCTGGATTTTGCTTCTAATCCCCTTGTGGAGGCTGCCATTTGTGGATGGACATTTTATGGTTACACAACCTTGTCACAGTGCTATAATCTTATTATATGAACTATAAACTGAAAGATTTATGAATAAATGGTTGTGGAACGAATCATCTTTCCATTATTTCTTATGGGGAAATTTGCTTTGATATACAAGTGCTTTGGATTATAAGCATGTTTGTGGAATGAATTATGCTCACAATCCAAGGTTTTACTGTACATATTTCAGGCTAGTGGCTGAGATTCCACTGAGGCCAGGCGTTCTGAAAAACGGTCAGGCAACTAGCATCTTCAGAAAAAGATCAGCCATGATAGTGCCATAAGTCTGCCATGACAAGTACACATTAAAGTAGTTATTAAACCTCTGCATTGTTTAGCTTAAAGTGATTGTAAAGGCTCGTTTTTTTTTTTTGTTTTTTTTTTTAATGACAAACATATCATACTTCCCTCCACTGTGCAGCTCGATTTGCACAGAGTGCCCCCGAACATGAACATCCTCTTCCGGGGTCCCTCAGCGTCTCTCATGGCTCCTCCCTGCATCAGACAACCCCCTAGGAGAAGAGCTCTCCCGGGGGTTACCTTGCGGGCGCACTCCCGAGTCCAGCATTTGCATCCATAGACACGAATGCCGGACTCAGCCCTGCCCCCGGAACCTGTGTCATTGGATTTGGTTGACAGCAGCGGGAGCCAATGGCTGCGCTGCTATCAATCTATCCAATCAAGAGCCGAGAACCCCGGGCAGAGGAAGAGTGCATCTCCGCCTGGTGAAATTCCAGGGCTCAGGTAAGTAAAACAGGGGGGGCTAGCGGGCCGGTCACTGCCAGGTGTTTTTTCACCTTAATGCATAGGATGCATTAAGGTGAAAAAACGCGAGGGTTTACAACCCCTTTAAGGCTGGGTTCACACCTATGCGAATTAGATGTGAGTTTCCCCGCATTCAATTTGCATGACAGGAGATTGTGACTAGCTCTATATGGAGCCGGTTCACATATCTGCTTTGTGGCTGTGGAGCTGCTTGCACAGGAAAGCTGTGTGTCTTTGGCCTTGTTTCAGGGCTGAATTAAGGCAAAAATTTGGCCCGATTCATCCCTGAAACAGAGAGCAGGGACACACCGGACCCCTGCTGCGAGCCCCATTCATCAGAGGTGTGAACCCAGCCTAATGTCCTAGCCTAATACATCAAGCACAATAAAAGGAACCTTTTTTAGTAAAATATTTGTTAAAATTCTCACCCCAACACTTACTGTTTACAACTTTTAACGCTACTGTATTCTTCTCTCTCAGTGCTTCTTCCCTGAGCTTCCAGTCTTCAGAGGAAGGAATGAGGCCTCATGCACATTGGGTCTTTTCTAAACACTTTTCTCTTGCAGGAGAAAAGCAGCTGCGAAAAACACTTCTAAGTCACATTTTTTCAAATGTGCTTAGATGCGTCAAGCGCTTGGGCATTCATTCATTTCATTGGCTAGGACATTAATTTGTTCTGGCCATTGAGATGAAAAGACACTCAAGCGCTAAAAGCACTCAGTGTTCTTGTGCATTTAGGTGCATCAGGTGTTTTTTTCTACTAAACGCTCCTCTCTTGAATGAATAAATGATGTTTTTTTTCTGCCTCTAAACTCCTGTAAAGCCTATAGTGTGCACGGACACATAGGTTAACATGGAGGGGAGTTTAGAGGCAGAAAAAAAAGTTTTGAGCTCAAGTTTGTCTGGAATCAGTCTGTTGGCTTGCAGGAGGGAGAAGGAGAGAAGGGTTAGGCTACTGGGCTGTGTGTTTTTATTGATACACACAGTGTAGGGATGCTCAAATCTTTCCCAATACAGTTGGCACAGTGTCAACGGTTTCACTAGACAGGATGTAAGGAAGAATGTGTGTGTGTGTGTGTGTATATATATATAAAAAAAATTTTTTTCTTGCCTGTGTCCCTGATGTAGATTTTTCCTCACTTCCAGCCTTGTCAAAACCATTGACAATGAGGAGAAATCCCAGATAAGCAGCAAACACCTGACATAGGTTCTAAGCCTTACCCACTTTATGTAAAGTGAAAAAAATGGCTGGGTTTTGGTTTATGGTTCATGCACCAATCATTGCTTGTAATCTAAATAGTTCATATGTGTTGGAAGCATACATTGGCAAATGATCCCTTTAATTTACAAAATTGCCTCTGTAGCAATTGTATATGTTATATTAGCTTTTTAACAAAAGTTGACATTTCTTTTAAAAATATTTCTTCAGTTATGTTTCCATAATCATTTTTCATTTACACGTGTTGCCTCTTTTCCCTACAGGATGCCCTCACCCTGCACAAACCCCATGGCTCTTCTGTCCACATTCACGTCCTTGCTGTACATCGCACATTCCGGCAACAAGGCAAGGGTTCCATCCTTCTGTGGCGTTACCTGCAGTACCTGCGCTGTCTGCCTTTTGCACGGCGGGCCGTGCTCATGTGTGAAGATTTTCTGGTTCCCTTCTACTCCAAATGTGGCTTCAAAGCTGTGGGGCCCTGTGACATTACCGTCGGCCCGCTGGCTTTTATTGAGATGCAATGTCCGGTCAGAGGTCATGCCTTTATGCGCAGAAATAGTGGATGCTAGCCCCTTTTCATTGCAAACTTTAACTCTATTAATTCCTTTGCTTATCAAATGTTGCGAGACATTGCAGGGCAATACGATTCAACCTCTGTGCTACCAAAGGGATTAATAAACTCACTGCAGGGGCTGTCCTTAGCGTTCCATTCATCAAAAGGTTAAGGCCATAAGCCTGCAGTGATGGCGAACCTTGGCACCCCAGATGTTTTGGAACTACATTTCCCATGATGCTCATGCACTCTGCAGTGTAGTTGAGCATCATGGGAAGTAGTTCCAAAACATCTGGGGTGCCAAGGTTCGCCATCACTGCCATAAGGTATGTTAACCCAAAATCATTTTTTTTTTTTTTTTTGTATTTTTGGCATATTGCCTCACTGTACACAGTTTTCTCAAGCATACCGTTTGTTGTGAATTTGTTGCAAAGGTTCTTGACAGAAGATTCTGCTAGTAAGGGCCCTTTCACACTGGGGCGGCGTCGGCGGTAAAGCGCCGCTATTGTAAGCGGCGCTTTATCGGTGGTATTCGGCCAATAGCGGGGCAGTTTTACCCCCCACTAGTGGCCGAGAAAGGGTTAAAAAAACACCGCAAAGCGCCTCCGCAGAGGCGCTTTGCCGGCGGTATAGCCGCGCTGTCCCATTGATTTCAATGGGCAGGAGCGGTGAAGGAGTGGTATACATTCTGCTCCTTCACTGCTCCGAAGATGCTGCTAGCAGGAATTTTTTTTCCCATCCTGCTAGTGCACGGCTCCAATGTGAAAGCCCCGAGGGCTTTCACACTGGAGAGACAGCAGCGGCACTTTCGGGTCGGTTTGCAGGCGCTATTATTAGCGCAATAGCGCCTGCAAACCGCCCATTGTGAAAGGGCCCTAACAGGACTTCATGTTGCAGGATAACAAGGCTAAGCTGCTATCTTGCAATCAGAAGCAGTGCTGTCAGCCTGCCATGCGCACTCCTATATTAGGCAGTTGGGCTTCTTATCTTATATAAGACAGTGTCTTATGCCCCGTACACATGATAGGAATTACCGTCAGAAAAAACTTGGATGGTTTTTCCGACGGAATTCCGCTCAAGCTTGCCTTGCATACACACGGTCACACAAAAGTTCTCTGAACTTTCGACCGTCAAGAACGCGGTGACGTACAACACTATGACGAGCAGAGAAAATGAAGTTCAATGCTTCCGAGCATGCGTCGAATTGTTTCCGAGCATGTGTGATTTTTTGCGCGTTTGAATTGCATACAGACGAACGCATTTTCGGACAGGAACTTTTCCTGACCGAAAAATAGAGAACATGCTCCTAATCTTTTGCTGGCTGGAATTCCGCCAGCAAAAGACCGATGGAGCATGCACACGGTCGCATTTTCTGACAAAAAGCTCTCATCTGAGTTTTGCTGGCTGCATTTCCGATTGTGTGTACGTGGCATTAGTTGTCAGCCTGCAACAGCCCTGGTAATGCAGATTCACAAAGAACTATTTGCTTAAGAAAACCGTATATAGAGGGGGCATGATGCCACACATACTAAAAAAATTGATTATGGCTTTACATATTCTTTCCTTTAATAAGGAAACTTACATTGGTTGAGTTTGTTGATGGGAAATGAAGCCCCTGTGTATCTCTTGTAAAAAAAACATCACTCTCCTCCTTCCCGATTTCACTGTACAAATCCCTATCAATTCACTGTCACAATAAATATGTATTTTTGTTTGTTTTTTGGCTTTTCTGTGTCATTATTATTTAAAGCTTTCATCCAAGATACAACTAATGTGTTATGCCAGCAGCAGGAATGCCACATATCGAGATACAAAATAAAAATTTGCCTTTATTAAAAAAGCATGTTATGACATGGCATGACATGGCATGACATGTTATTTTACATAATGTTTTGCATCTCGGTGTGCGGCGTTCCTGTTACTGGTGCAATTGGTTGCTTTGGAGGAGATGAGCCGAGCCAGCACCTGAGATGTGATTGTGGAGTGTGGAGCCTGATCTCACCTGAAACGGCATATGAAGTATTAGAAATTGTATTATGGTTCAACAAACAGGCTAAAGGCTAAAATTCAAATGTTGGCACATCAGAAGAAGAATTTAAAAAAAAAACATTGACACAAATTTTCTGTTTCATCCAGTGAGATTTGAAAATTACAATCGTGTGGTTGTCCATAAAATGTTTTATTCAATTGTACCCTGACTTGAAACTTGAAATTGAAAATAAAAATTAAAAACAGCCGCACTCCAATTAGTTCTTCTTGCAGTATTTTTAACCACTTGCCATCCCAGCCATTTCTGACACTTCGCTCCTACATGTAAAAATCGACTTTTTTTTTGCTAGAAAATTACTTAGAACCCCCAAACATTATACAGTGAGGGAAAAAAGTATTTGATCCCCTGTTGATTTCGTATGTTTGCCCACTGACAAAGAAATGATTAGTCTATAATTGTGATGGTAGGTTTGTTTTAACAGTGAGAGACAGAATAACAACAAAAATGTCCAGAAAAACTCATTTCAAAGAAGTTATAAATTGATTTGCATTTTAATGAGTGAAATAAGTATTTGATCCCCTATCAATCAGCAAGATTTCTGGCTCCCAGGTGTCTTCTATACAGGTAACAAGCTGAGATTAGGAGCACTCCCTTAAAGGGAGTGCTCCTAATCTCAGCTTGTTGCCTGTATAAAAGACACCTGTGCACAGAAACAATCAATCATTTAGATTCCAATCTCTCCACCATGACCAAGACCAAAGAGCTGTCCAAAAATTGAATGGGCTACAAGACCATCGCCAAGCAGCTTGGTAAGAGGGTGACATCAGTTGGTGCGATTATTTGCAAATGGAAGAAACACAAAATACTGTCAATCTCCCTCGGTCTGGGGCTCCATGCAAGATCTCACCTTGTGGATTTTCAATGATCATGAGAACGGTGAGGAATCAGCCCAGAACTACACAGGAGAATCATGTAAATTATTTCAAGGCAGCTGGGACCATGGTCACCAACAAAACATTTGATAACACACTACGCTATGAAGGACTGAAATTTTGCAGCACCCACAAGGTCCCCCTGCTCAAGAAAGCACATGTCCAGGTCCGTCTGGAGTTTGCTAATAAACATCTGAATGATTCAGAGGTGATCTGGGTGAAAGTGTTGTGGTCAGATGGGACCAATCATGTGGTCTCTTTGGTATCAACTCAACTTGCCGTGTTTGGAGGAGGAGGAATGCTTCCTATGACCCCAAGAACACCATCCCCACTGTCGAACATGGAGGTGGAAACATTATGCTTTGGGGGTGTTTTTCTGCTAAGGGGACAGGACAACTTCACTGCATCAAGGGGACGATGGAGGGGCCAGGTACTGTCAAATCTTGGGTGAGAACCTCCTTCCCTCAGCCAGGGCATTGAAAATGCGTCGTGTATAGGTATTCCAGCATGACACGACCCAAAACACACGGCCAAGGCAACAAAGGAGTGGCTCAAGAAGAAGCAAGTTAAAGTCCTGAAGTGGCCTAGCCAATCCCATAAAAAATATGTGGAGGGAGCTGAAGGTTGAAACAACCAAACATCAGCCTCAAAACCTTAATGACTTGGATAGAATCTGCAAAGAGAAAGGAGTGGGACAAAATCCCTCCTGAGATGTGTGAAAACCCTGTGGCCAACTACAAGAAACATCTGACCTCTGTGATTGCCAACAAGAGTTTTGCCACCAAGTACTAAGTCATGTTTTGCGAAGGGGTCAAATATTTTGTTTTTCTGGATTTTTTTGTTTTTATTCTGTCTCTCACTGTTAAAAAAAATTATAGTCTGATCATTTCTTTGTCAGTGGGCAAACGTACAAAATCAGCAGGGGATTAAATACTTTTTTCCCTCACTGTATATATATAGTTTTTTTTTAGCAGAGACCCTATAGAATAAAATGGTGGGTGTTGCAATTTTTTATGTCACATGGTATTTGCGCAGCGGTATATCAAACGCAATCTTTTTGGAAAAAAAAAACACTTTCATTAATTAAAAAAAAATAAAAACACTGACGTTAGCTCAATGTTTTTGTATAATGTGAAAGATGATGTTACGCAGAGTAAATAGATATCTAACATGTCACACTTGTCAAAATTGAGTCTGCCCGTGGAATGGCGGCAAACTATGGTGCTTAATATTCTCCATAAAAGACGCTTTAAGACCGTATACACACTATACAACTTTTGTGGTCAGATTTCCTTTAGATTTGCCAGAACCATGTAGTGCAAGGGCCTGCTTGATTGCATACAAATTGAACCTCTTAAGGTTTGACCTCATATTATATGGTTTTCATAAATCTGAAGGAAAAAATCTACAGAAAATAATATAGTGCCCCTGCGCCCCCTATGGGCAGGCCGCCACCAGCTTGTATCCAGCTTAAACGCCTTTACAGGTTACCAATTTAGGTCTGGCGCTAGAATTATTGCTCTCGCTCAGACATTCGCCACAATACCTCATGCAATCACTGTTTACATATGCGTGCGGGAGTAACGTATGCGTTTACATTTGTGCATAAGCACGGTGGGACGGGGGCGCTTTACATTTTTTTATTATTATTTATTTATTTATTTTATACAAATTTTTTTATTTAACACTTTTTTTGTACTAACTTTATTGCTATCACAAGGGATGAACAACATCCCTTGTGATAGCATGGGCCATGACAGGTCCTCTTTATGGAGAGATTTGGGGTCTATTAGACCCCAAATCTCTCCTCTGGCCTCCCATGCAGCCGATCAGACACAGATAGGTCTGATCGGCTGCTTTCCTGGCCGCTGTTGACCAGGTAAACAAAGGGGCAGAACCAAACTACTCGTCATTCCGGTTTCCAGGTTTACAGAGAGAGGGGAATGACGTCAGTTCCTCCCTCTTTGTACAGGGCAGTCATTGCCGCTGGCTGCTTCGCTCCTGGGCACCACAATGGGACCAGAGAGCCCAGGAGAGGCGGCGGCGGGAGGGGGGTGAGAACCCCTTCCGCCACCCGCAGAAGTGATCTGAGTGGCTAATTAGCCACTCAGATCACTTCTGCAAAAAAGAGAATTGCCGGCTGAAAAGATCGATACCGGGATGATGCCTGTAGGTGCATCGTAGGTCCATGTACATACCTTGGTCAAGTGGTTAATAATCAGTGAATTGACTGCATAGTGACATCTCCAACCCATAAGCCAACCTTCCTTGATGTGTTTCACTACTCTTGGATTGTTCACAAGGATATGGGGTTGAAAAACAGAGAGGCTGCAATGTTGTGCACGGTGAGGCTGCAATGTTGTGCACGGTGAGGCTGCAATGTTGTGCACGGTGAGGCTGCAATGTTGGGCACGGTGAGGCTGCAATGTTGGGCACGGTGAGGCTGCAATGTTGGGCACGGTGAGGCTGCAATGTTGGGCACGGTGAGGCTGCAATGTTGGGCACAGTGAGGCTGCAATGTTGGGCACGGTGAGGCTGCAATGTTGGCACGGTGAGGCTTCAATGTTGGCACAGAGAGGAATTATACTTTAATTCTTGAGAGTAGGTACGAAAATTGGGACAGGCTTGTAGGGGCCCCAGTGCATTACTTTGTCCAGGGGCCCATGATGCTGTTAAGATGGCCCTGCCGGAATGACTACCTCCTGCACATGCACAGGAGTTACATCACCCCCTGAAACCAATGGAGATGCCTGAAGACACCAGTGCTCAGCAAGAGTCTTACAGAAAAATATTCCAGTCTCTGTTAAAAAAACGAAAGCCCTTTCTTATTCTCAGTAGGCTTAGCTTTCAGGTTTCTGCACAGGGATGCAGTTTATACTTTTAGGTCACTGTGCAAATATTTTGGACCCTTTCTAAAACTGAACAGAACAAGTATCCCTGATAAATGCGTATCAAGACTAGAGTTAAGGTCCAGAAGGTTCCTGATGTCCCAGTATAGGACTCAAATATGTGTGTAGGGTCTTTTGTGTGTAAACAGTACAAAAAGTGGTACTTTATCAGAATGCAATGGAGGGGAAGGTGCCAGGGAGGCAGATTCGCCAGAGCAAGTGAAGGTCCATTTTAGGAGCCCTTTTCACACTTCATGTGAAGTTACCTGCGTTTTCACTCATGGACAGTTTTCTGAGTGTCATGTTCCAACTAGAACAGGGAGGTTTTCTGCATTCCAGAGCTGAGCAATATCATGCAAAATGTTTGCATAATATCCCACATCTCCGGATGGTCCTACATGTCACCACGCTGCTGTGTTGTGACATAAATGAAGTGTCACTTTGTGCACTTGACTGAAAGTAAAAAAAAAAAGGGGAGCGGTGTAATGCGATACAAGGCGCCACCACCACCTACCGCACAGAACTTCAGCCCACAACGTCTGCTGCCCGCACACTAAACTTCCACGGTTTAGTTTGCAGGCAAGTGTGAATGAACCCTAATACTTCTACTACTAGTTCTTCTACTACTACTACTGTTGGCTTATACTCCTGCCTACCGGCAGATTGGACACTGGCAAACAAAAAATTGTAAACCATCTGAGGTTAATTCATCCTATTCACAGCATATCTCAGTTTGTAGCAAATATGTACCAAAAGCATGGTCATAAAGACAAAGGAGTGTGACCTGTGTCCCTCAATGTACTCCAAGAAAAGCATTTTATGGTGACTGTAAAAGTGCAATTTTTTTCTCCATTCTTGAGGAACACAGGATGCCATTGACTGTCGGGACATCCAAAATCAGACCAACAAAGGGGTGGGCAACACAGCAAACAAAGTGTTAAAACAAAGGATCTGGCCACTTCCTGCAGCTTATAGGGCCATTTTAAGGACCTTATGCCAAAAGCTGGCATCAAATGAGACCTGAACATCCACTTGGTAGACCTTGGAAAACATATGAACAGAAAATCTTGTTACAGCCTAAGATCTTTATTGAAAAGAAAAAACACATAAAAAATTGGCACAACTAATTTTAGCCAAAATGAAGAAAAGATGTCCATCCTTCTATGACACTAAAATACAATCCTCCTGTAGGTGGCAGTAAAACCCAACTGTTAATGACTTTCTGCATCCCCCTCAATTTCTGTCTGCTGATTCATTCCTCTGCTTTCAGCATGAATCACTTCTGACACCAAGAGAAAAATGGTGAGAGGGGAGGGAGCTCCAGCTGATTGACAGCCTCAGCTCTGTTCCTGTGTGCTATGTGAAGGGGGGTGTGTCTCTTCCCTCCAACCAGCTCTCAGAGCTCTCCTCACTGAGCTCTGCAGAATGCAGCTTCAGCTCTCCACCCCCCTTTTCTGACAGCTCAGACAAGCCTTATTAATTTGGAACTTTGAACAAAGATCACCAATCTCCTTATAGGACAGGATATATAACCTGTCTATTAACAATGGTGAATTTATTCATACTAATAAAAGTAAGTAAAAAACGAAATAGTAGTAAGATAGGGTCTAGTGTTCTCTGCCTAATATTTCATTATACCAACCTAACCTGAAGAGAGATCCAATATTAGATAAGCTTTTATTGTGCAGTGAGCTGACCAGTGCTGATCATGTGTACTTCCAGGATCAGCACCGTTACTTTTTTTTTGGTCTTCAAGTGTTCCCAAGTCCCCCTCATGGGAAAACTGCCTGGCATGCCACCCATTGGTGTAGGCATCTCCAGCGAGTTGTGAACATGCAGGGTCCCTTTTTGAAACCATCTGTGCAATGCTGAAGTGCTTACTGATAACACTAAAGAAGGAAGGGGCAATGCCAACCTTTAGTAATGAATATATCAAGCCATTTGTTTGATGTTCCAAGCTGGTATCTTTTCTGCACAATCTGTGTGTGGTTGCCCCTAAACCTGCTAGGTGCCGCTGTCAGGGAGAAGTTGATTAGTTAGGTTAGAAAACCTGTCCTGTTTACTGTGTTTATGCTGACAAACTGGTATCAGGATCATGTTTCCACCCCCTCTCCTTTCAGAAGAGACCACGTTTTAGAGCATTCTGCCAACTTAAAGTGGAACAAAAAAAATAAACGGGAAACAGGCAGGATTTTTAATGTAGAAGAGACATACAGTATTATGTCTCTTCTGCATTAAAGTTTCTTACCTGTCTGTACACCCTGTATACTGAGTTGCACATGAGCAGCTTAAAGTGGATGTAAAGCCTCACATATACCCAGTGAATTGAACAGCCTCAGATGATACACAGAGATGAAATAAATCTCCCTACATAAGTTTTTCATATCTGCTATCTTCAGCTTTCTAGACTCTTTAGAAGGTTCACATCAAGTTAGAAATGTTTCTTCCTGTTTCAGCAGTGGTGTGGAGTCTGGGCATACACTGTGTGTGATCTGATTGGAGGAAAGGCAATCAACCCCCCCTCCCCCCCTCCTCATAGGCAGAGGAACGGAGAAACTTGCAGAGCTGTGCTGTGAATATACCAGCTTTCTACTTATCTGTCTCTAAGTTACCTCCCCAACACAAATTTCCAGCTGCTTTGATCTCCTGTGTCGGAGAGCTTATCAGAAGTTATCATGATGATAACAGAGGAACTGAGCAGCAGAAAAACACAGCACTTAGGGCTTTGGAAAGATATAAATAAACACTACAGATATATGTGTCCAGGTCAGATTTAATGAATGGGGTTTACATCCACTATAATGTACAATTTCAGCAATGGGGAGATAAATGGACTTCCTCCGCACATATCACAACATTTCTATTGGTACCAGGGAGCCAAATGGCTGAAGATGTCAGTGGCTGTTGGGGAGCTCCAGGACACTGCAGTGCTGGAGAGAAGGTGAGTATAGTTCCACTTTAAGGCCCTAAAGATGGTCAGATGGATGTATACCTAACAGCACTGTAATATCTTTGGCCAACGAGGGTAAAATCTTGGGTGTTTAATCACTGGCAGTACTGCATTAAATTATGTTTAAAAAGTGTGGGATATATATTGCAATTGACAAATGTATCAGGTCAACTTTCTTTCTCAGAGGCACCTCTTCTATGATTTCAGACTCATCTCTTCCAAATAAATTTCATTCTTCAGCTTATAAATGCAGTAGCAGGCCCAGAGATGTGGACAGGTCCTAGAACGGTCTCAGATATTTTTATCTCACTTCTGGTATGAAATGTTGAACTTCACGTGTTGCCTATTGAGCTGTCATGGACCAATCATAATCCAGTATTCAATCCAAAGCCAAGGACTCAAAGAGACCACCAGAGATGATGCTCATGACTCTCTTGCAATGCTAGTCATCTGTGCCAAAAGTAATGCATGTAAGAAATGGGTGCTATGTTGTCAATCCATGGGATCAGTCCAAACAGAAACAGAAAGAGGACAATGCCAAAAACCATGCCTGGGGTATTGTCCAAGTATCAGCTGTATGCCATAACCATCTACCGAATTACCTACTTACCATATCACCAGTGGCGGCTGGTGAAGTTTTAGGATGGGGGGGCGCCAGACCCCGCCCTTCCTTTTTGATCCCTCCCACTTGATGGAAATGGGCGTGGTTTCAGCAAAATAGTGGGCGTGGCTCTAAGGTGGTGTGGTTAGCGTCTGAGATGAACGAGGGATGGAGGGAGAGGGCGAGGGAGAGAGGGACAGCAGGCCTAGATCCTACACAACAAAAGAAATGTGTATTCTACAAAGTTTAACAATCAGCAGATAAAGATACTCCAAACACCTGGTGTTAGCGCTTCAATCATCCCGGCACCATGGTTGTTATGGTGTCAGGATGATTGAAGCTCATTATTACTATTATTACATTGTAATATAAAATGAAATCGTTCAACTCACCATAATGCAGAATCAGTGGGAGCCCCGAGTGTGTCACTAGCCACGTCGCCTGTCACCAGATGCCATCAGGTGTCCCCAGCAGTCCCTTCTTACATGCAGCCTGTGTCACATCAAATGCAGCCTCTGTCACATCAAATGCAGCCTCTGTCCCCCCCCCCAAAATGCAGCCTCTGTCCCCTTACATCAGAGTTGCCATCAGTGTCCCCCCACAGCATGTGTCCCCATCAGAGCCCCCCACAGCAGGTGTCCCCCACAGCAGGGTGTCTCCATCAGAATCCCCCCACAGCAGGTGTCCCCATCAGAGTCCCCCCACAGCATGTGTCCCCATCAGAGCCCCCCACAGCAGGTGTCCCCCACAGCAGGGTGTCCCCATCAGAGTCCCCCCACAGCAGGTGTCCCCATCAGAGTCCCCCCACAGCAGGTGTCCCCATCAGAGTCCCCCCACAGCAGGTGTCCCCATCAGAGTCCCCCCACAGCAGGTGTCCCCATCAGAGTCCCCCCACAGCAGGTGTCTCCATCAGAGCCCCCCACCAGAGCCCCCCACAGCAGGTGTCCCCCATCAAAGCCCCCCACAGCAGGTGTCCCCCATCAGAGCCCCCCACAGCAGGTGTCCCCTATCAAAGCCCCCACAGCAGGTGTCCCCCATCAGAGTCCCCCCACAGCAGGTGTCCCCCATCAGAGCCCCCCACAGCAGGTGTCTCAATCAGAGTCCCCCCACAGCAGGTGTCCCCATCAGAGTCCCCCCAAAACAGGAGTCGCCCATCAGAGCCCCCCACAGCAGGTGTCCCCCATCAGAGCCCCCCACCAGAGCCCCCCACAGCAGGTGTCCCCCATCAGAGTCCCCCCCACAGCAGGTGTCCCCCATCAGAGTCCCCCCCACAGCAGGTGTCTCCATCAGAGTCCCCCCACAGCAGGTGTCCCCTATCAAAGCCCCCCACAGCAGGTGTCCCCTATCAAAGCCCCCCACAGCAGGTGTCCCCTATCAAAGCCCCCCACAGCAGGTGTCCCCTATCAAAGCCCCCCACAGCAGGTGTCCCCTATCAAAGCCCCCCACAGCAGGTGTCCCCCATCAGAGCCCCTCACAGCAGGTGTCCCCCATCAGAGCCCCCCACAGCAGGTGTCCCCCATCAGAGCCCCCCACAGCAGGTGTCCCCTATCAAAGCCCCCCACAGCAGGTGTCCCCCATCAGAGTCCCCCCACAGCAGGTGTCCCCCATCAGAGCCCCCCACAGCAGGTGTCCCCTATCAAAGCCCCCCACAGCAGGTGTCCCCCATCAGAGTCCCCCCACAGCAGGTGTCCCCCATCAGAGCCCCCCACAGCAGGTGTCTCAATCAGAGTCCCCCCACAGCAGGTGTCCCCATCAGAGTCCCCCCAAAACAGGAGTCGCCCATCAGAGCCCCCCACAGCAGGTGTCCCCCATCAGAGCCCCCCACCAGAGCCCCCCACAGCAGGTGTCCCCCATCAGAGCCCCCCACCAGAGCCCCCCACAGCAGGTGTCCCCTATCAAAGCCCCCCACAGCAGGTGTCCCCCATCAGAGTCCCCCCCACAGCAGGTGTCCCCCCCACAGCAGGTGTCCCCCATCAGAGTCCCCCCCACAGCAGGTGTCCCCCATCAAAGTCCCCCCACAGCAGGTGTCCCCATCAGAGTCCCCCCACAGCAGGTGTCCCCATCAGAGTCCCCCCACAGCAGGTGTCCCCATCAGAGTCCCCCCACAGCAGGTGTCCCCATCAGAGTCCCCCCACAGCAGGTGTCCCCATCAGAGTCCCCCCACAGCAGGTGTCCCCATCAGAGTCCCCCCACAGCAGGTGTCCCCATCAGAGTCCCCCCACAGCAGGTGTCCCCATCAGAGTCCCCCCACAGCAGGTGTCCCCATCAGAGTCCCCCCACAGCAGGTGTCCCCCATCAGAGCCCCCCACAGCAGGTGTCCCCCATCAGAGCCCCCAACAGCAGGTGTCCCCCATCAGAGCCCCCAACAGCAGGTGTCCCCCATCAGAGCCCCCAACAGCAGGTGTCCCCATCAGAGTCCCCCACAGCAGGTGTCCCCCATCAGAGTCCCCCAACAGCAGGTGTCCCCATCAGAGTCCCCCAACAGCAGGTGTCCCCATCAGAGTCCCCCAACAGCAGGTGTCCCCATCAGAACCCCCCCACAGGAGGGTGTCACCATCAGAACCCCCCCACAGCAGTTGTCCCCATCAGAGCCCCCCACAGCAGTTGTCCCCATCAGAGCCCCCCCCTCAGCGGGTGTCCCCCCGATTCTCCACACAGCGGTACTTACCTTCAGTCTCCTGCGGTGTCCTCCTCCTCACACTGGCACCAGCATTCTTCCTGCTTCCTCTCTCGGGCGCAATGAGAGAGAGAACCAGGAAGTGACATCTGCCTCAGGGCAGATGTCAATCAAATCTGAAGTGCCAAGTAGCTTCCGCCCGGCGCCTGTAGTATGTATTGCTATGGCCGAGCGGAAGCTACTCGGCGCTTCAGAAAACGCCCCAAGGCAGGCTAAACGCCCGCAAATGCAGCGCCACGTCTGCAATCTCGTGATTGCATAGACGTGGCGCTTCCTATAAGTGCACTGTGTCCGGCGTCGCACTGTATCCGGCGTCCGAACACAGTGCACTTAAGGACCTTTTTTTTCCTTTTTTTTTTTTTTAAAGGGCCAGTATTAAAAAATTTTTTTTTTTTTTTTTTTTTTGCTGCCTGGAGGGGGGGGCGGCGCCCAGGCGCCCCCTATGGACGGGCCGCCACTGCATATCACACATATCACAATAATTAAGCCAGACAAACGTGTTTTGGGTTTAAAATGGCCATAGCAGCCAATTTTATTACACAAAAACAAACCATAACAAAAAACTTTGCTAATAAAAAATAACTGAAATGAAAAACTGCATAGGATTTTTGAAGGCACCCTTGACTGCTCAAATCTCTGTATCTGGCACCACCTCGCCTATTACGGCCCCCAGCCGTGCCTTACGCCAGCTCTGGGACAAATTTTGGCAAATTCACCAGCCGATACAGCCAACTATTACTTCCGCCCTTAATAGGGCAGGTACACCCATACCAGAGATGGGCCCAACCCCACTTTTTCCAAAGAAATTAACTATCCCCGCCTTCAAAAACCCTACGACCACTGCCAGCTGCTACGACACTGTGCAAACCCGTCACAGATGCCACTAACATAATTGAATTACCGAACAATCATCCCATTAATTGTACAAAAATTAGGGAGGGAGGGTGGGAGAATCATGTCAGTTGCTGTCCCCAATAGCAAGTGATGTTGCAAGACTAAACACCCACCTAGTAACCCATTAGGACCATCCAGCCACACCCTGCCACACCCTGCTATCCTCCAATGAGGTGCTGTTAATCCTATCCCTCCTAATTCTTATCCCTCCTCTAAGATGTATCTATTTATTACCCAACCCCCACCTTGCTATACCCTTATAGGGAAAAACCCCACCATGTAGGCCCTACTCTTATGCTGCGCTTCAGCTCCAGGCCTATACTTGCCTGGGGTATTGCCCAAGTATCGGCTGTATGCCATAACCATCTACCCAATTACCTACTTACCATATCACAATAATTAAGCCAGACAAACTTGTTTTGGGTTTAAAATGGCCATAGCAGCCAATTTTATTACACAAAAACAAACCATAACAAAAAACTTTACTAATAAAATATAACTGAAATGAAAAACCGCATAGGATTTTTGAAGGCACCCTTGACTGCTCAAATCTCTGTATCTGGCACCACCTCGCCTATTATGGCCCCCAGCCGTGCCTTACGCCAGCTCTGGAACAAATTTTGGCGAATTCACCAGCCGATACAGCCAACTATTACTTCTGCCCTTAATAGGGCAGGTACACCCATACCAGAGATGGGCCCAACCCCTCTTTTTCCAAAGAAATTAACTATCCCGCCTTCAAAAACCCTACGACCACTGCCAAGACGCCTGGTGTGAAACCTTACGCCTGGGCGGCCCACCACACCCACAGGGCCCTTTGGATACCGTCCTGTAAGCCCAAGAACCAAATATCAATCCCCACTGCGTTCAAATGAGCCCCGTCCCCTCTCCAGAACAGCCACGGTTCCTTCTCCAACTCCCAGTGACGGATCGCCAAACCTCCGTTGCGGACAAAGAACTTTGCTACCGCTTTATTAATTTTAATCCTGGCTTTATTAACTCGCTCCACCAAGACCGCAAAACGCCAGGAGGCCCTAGCCACCATGTCCGACCATACCACAATGGTGTCCGGGAACAGGGTACGCAATCTTAATAAGTCAAATTTAATGTCCCTGCAAAACTCCCTGGTTGCCCGAAGCCCCAAATCATTTCCCCCCCACATGCAGCAGAAGCACATCAGGAGGCCTGTATAGCCTGGCGTAATGGTGCACTTCTGGAAGAACCCTGGACCACAACATGCTCGGGACCCCGATCCACCTGATCCTGACCTGTTGTCTGGGGAAGCCCAACTGACGACCTTCATGCCTAACCTCAGCCCTCTTAGCCCCCCAGAACACGTAAGAATGACCCAGGATCCACACCAAACATTCCGGACTTGTAAGGCAACACAAAACATAAACAACACAAATCCCCAGCACCAAAACACCACAACACGAACCCAACAAATGACACCCACAACCACAAACATAAAACAACAAGAAACATAAACAACACGGAAAACTTAACCACCCTTCCCTGCCACATTCCAAGTGCCTTCCATCAGCCTACCCAATACTCACAATAGGTGAGGCCGCACGTACAGCTTGAAACGTTGTGACTCCCAGCGACCTATTAGTCGCACCAGCTTATCTTCCAGGCCCCATCGGGCCGCTTCAGTGGCCGCTCCAATTCTGAACGAATGGGAGGAGTAGTTCTGCGTCGAGAAACCCGCAGCCAGGAGACACTTCTTAAAAACTGCCCCAAACTGAAACCTAGACAACGCGGACCCGTTTCGATGTTGAAGAAAAGGGCCACGTTCCGCGCCCCTGATATCTAACCATTCCCGAACCGCCCGAACAGGGCACACTGGCGAGCCCCGTACTGCTCCTAAAGTAACCCATGCACCTTTTCCACCTTGGTCAGTTTTGGACCTGCTAATGAAAATGGACACCACTTCACCCTTGTGAACCACATCAGCCAAGTCCAACCCACCACCTCCCCGTTTTGACCTGCACACTAATTCTCCAACTCTGAACGCCCCAAAAAACACCAATATAAATGCCGTTCTAAAAAGTGCAGCCTCATAAGCCGATGAGCAAACCTCACCAATGATACCTGTGATAGCACCTAGCATGCTGAAGAAGACCGGGCGTCGAGGATCCCGCGTGGTCTTACCCCGTCTATAGCCCCGTAAAACCTGTTTTACCAACACATGCTTGGTAACATCCCCAACCCCCGACAATTGAAACCAAAAAGCTAAGCCAGACATTTTTTGACCCAACTTGGAGGTGGAAACTCCGAATTCCACGTTCCTGCCAATGAATTCTAGCACCAAGCACAAACAGTCACCTTTGCTAGAACACCCTCCTACCTCCTGCTCGAGTGCGAGCCACTCCCCCCATACCTTCTCATATGCGGTCCACGTGGCAGTGCACACTGAATCCCTAATTAGACCCGTTACCATTCGAATGCGATGTCCCATAAGTGGTCCGGGCAAGGCCTGCCATGCTGCTCCGCTGCCGGCGCCAACACTCTGAATCTGTCCCACTGTAAGCGAGACAATGCATCAGCCACATTTTTAGTCACACCCGGCACATGTACAGCATGAACGTAACAATTCAGACATAAACATAAAAGCACTAAATGCCTAAGAAACCGCACTACCGAGGGGGAAGATGCAGAAATTTTGTTAATAGCCTGCACGACCCCCAGATTGTCACAATGAAAAAGAACCCGTTTGTTCCTGAATTCCTGCTGCCAAATTTCCACCGCCAGCACTATGGGAAATAGTTCCAACAGCACCAGATTGCCCAGCAAGTCCGCCTTGCGCCACGAGTCCGGCCATTTACCAGCACTCCACTGACCCCCAAAGATTGCTCCGTAACCTAAGTCGCCCACGGAAACCATCTCATCCATCCTCAAGGACCTTCCATTAAACTGTTCCAGGAACAACTGCCATACCCGTAAGTCGTCTTTGTGTGCCTTAGACAAACGCACAAAATGGTGCAATGCCTTGACCCCCGATGTGGCTGCAGCCAAACGCCTGCAGAAAATCCTGCCCATGGGCATAATGCGGCACGCAAAATTTAACTTGCCCAACAAAGACTGCAGTGAACACAAGCGAATCTTGTTGCTGCAGAGGGCAAAGGACACTGCTGCCCGCATGTCCTCCACCTTGTCAAGGGGGAGCCGGCATTCTATAAGCACCGTGTCAATCACAATCCCCAGGAATTTTAGCGTGGTAACCAGCCCTTCAGTTTTTTCTTGCCCCAGAGGGACGCCGAATAACTCAAAAACGTACTGCAAAGTGGCCAGTAGAATATGGCACACCCTGCCTGCCGGAGGGCCAATCACCAAAAAATCGTCCAGGTAGTGAATTATGGAGTGCAAACCGGACACGTCCTTCACCACCCATTCCAAAAATGCTGAATGTTTCGAAAAGTGAACAAGAAACTGCACAACCCATAGGCAGGCAGAGATCGACAAAATAATGACCCTCCCACATGCATCCCAACAAACGGAAGGTGTCAGGATGCACCGGAAGAAGGCGGAAAGACGACTCAATATCCGTCTTCACCAAGAGAGCCCCCTTGCCGAACTTGCGAACCCATCTAACCGCCTTGTCAAAAGATGCATACGAGACCAAACAAAACTCTCGGTCAATGGCATCATTAACCGACAAACCTTGCGAATATGAAAGATGGTGGATCAACCGGAATGAATTGGGTTCCTTCTTGGGAACCACCCCCAACGGAGAGACAACCAGCTCATCTAACAGGGGCGCATCGAAATGGACCCGCCATCCTTTCCAAGGCCACTTCCTTAGCCTATTTTGCCGACACCACCGATTGGTGGTGCCGTGCGGACAATAAGTTATCAGGACAGGAGGAACACAGGATAAAGTGCAAGGGATCACAAAACCTGCAGAAAAACAGTGTAAAAGAAGCCGTGCTGCCGCCTGGTCAGGATACCTACTTAGGAATGGAGCCCGTTTTTCCACCTTTACCGGCGTCCTCCCTCTTGCCAGCTTCACCAGACTTACCTTTGTTTTGCTTGAAGCATTTCGCTAGTGGAGGAGATCCCCCGCAGCCAGAGCTAACCCCACTGGCGAGCCCTGGCTGGCCACTGCCCCAGATGTAACTACTGGAGTCAGCGCAGCCGTCCATGACCCCAGCCGTACCTGCCCCCATGTCGCACCTAGCCAGCACCTCACTGAAACCGGCCATAAACGCCTGTAGCAAGCCGGCAACACTATTCACCCCAGCTGCTGTCCCCGGTACCACCTGAGGCACCCCTGTCAAAGCTCCCTCCCTCACAGCAGTGCCCTGCCTTATCACTGTCACAGCACCCCCCCAGAGATTGCTGTCCTCCTGCCACAGAGCACCCCCTGTCCTGCGACTGCCCCTGTAAAGACATCCCCGTACTGACATCAGACAATGACAACACAACTGCAGACAGGGGAGACACATAGGGATTTTACTCACCAGGCTGCCCAGACCACGCAGCCGTCGCTCCGGATCCCTGCAGCAGATCATCAGGTCCTCTCCCCGAGCTGTCATCCGCCCCCACCTCTCCATCTTCAGATGATGTCAGCTCTCCTTCAGACCGTACAGCCTCTTCCTGCAGCCCGCCCGAACTTCTTCCCGGTGACAGGCGCCAGCCGATGACGTCACTGGAGGCTGCTGCTCCGTTCTCCCGAATGATCCTCCTCCCCTGCGCTCTCTGCCTTGTAGTGGTGACAGAAGTGGCACACTGGTCCCGCTGAGCTGTAGACTCGGTGCCGGCTCCCCTCCTGGTACCTCTGCTTCTCCTGCTGGCAGTCCCGGCCGTTCCAGGCATCAGGCTGGCACTGGGCGATCTTCCTCTCCCACGCAGGGGTGCTCTATCAGTGGGCATAGCAACCGCAGAGCCAGCCACACGGTCCCGCACATCTGTAGAGGGGGGGGTGAGATCGGGTAGATGACCCACTTTTTCCCCCCAGGGGCACGCCTGGGAAGGGGATTCCTCCCAGCCCCGCCAGCCTGTTGAGAAGGCGTTCTCTTGGCCGCGGAAGCTGAAGGGTCCATGACTGGGCTCCCAGTGTGGCGACACCCTCTCGGGGTCAATTCAGGGCTCAAACGCTCAGGAGGCCGTGACCTCCTAGTGCGTGGAAGAGAAGGGGCAGGTGCAGCAATTACCTGCCCCGACCCCGGCAAAAGTCCCGCAAGTTGATCATGCAGCCATTGCGGTCCGTTGGCAACCGCCGCTGCGCGAATAGTGGCCAACATATTCTCAAGATTCTCCATCCTAAAATCTGTTCACTACAGGGCACAGAGAATCTTGTCAGTTGCTGTCCCCAATAGCAAGTGATGTTGCAAGACTAAACACCCACCTAGCAACCCATTAGGACCACCCAGCCACACCCTGCTATCCTCCAATGAGGTGCTGTTAATCCTATCCCTCCTCTAAGATGTATCTATTTATTACCCAACCCCCACCTTGCTATAGCCTTATAGGGAAAAACCCCATCATGTAGGCCCTACTCTTATGCTGCGCTTCAGCTCCAGGCCTATACTTGAAGAAGGTTTCCATGGTTTGGTCAGTATCTGTCAGCTCTGGAAGAGCTCAACAGAGAAATAGCTACATGTCCTCTCTGTGTTCAAGGGCAAGGCTGAAGAGAGTCCCTGGTGTCTTTTTGCTAATGAAGCAGTGTTAACAGTCTAGCAGTAAGAAGTGCTGAAATGCTTATTTTTTTCGGGAGAAAATTTTCCTGCCTACATAACATAATGCCTAGGCATCTGGTCTCGTGGCCTTTAGACTATAGAGGGGATTCAGAGGCAGCACAGCGGTGTAGTGGTTAGCACTTTCACCTAGCAGTAAAAAGGGTTGCTGGTTCTAATCCCGACAATGACACCATCTGCATGGAGTTTGCATGTTCTCCCTGTGCCTGTAAGGGTTTCCTCCCACACTCTAAAGACATGCTGGTAGGTTAATCTGATCCTGTCTAAATTGGCCCTAGTACATGTATGAATGTGTGTTAGGGACCTTAGGTTGTAAGCTCCTTAAGGGTAGGGATTGATATGAATGAACAATGTATATGTAAAAGTGCTGCGTAAATTGACAGCGCTATATAAAAACCTAAAGTACATAAAACAAATCCTTTTCTTCAGCAGAGACAGACATCGGATTGATTTACTAAAGGCAAATAGACTGTGCAGTTGCTTCAGAGCTTAGTAAATGAGGTAGAGCTTCACTTTGCAAAGAATACCCAATCACATACAAGGAAATCTAAAAAAAATGCATTTTTGCTTGCCCATGATAGGATGGTGGAAGTCAGAAGAGCTTCTGCTCATTCACCAAGCTCTGGAGCAACTGGCCTTGCAGAGTGCAACTGCACTTTGTGAGGTGCAGAGACTATTTGCCTTTAGTAAATCAACCCCTATGCCTGATCAAAACTGCCAAGCTTTCAGCAGTCAGAGCAGGGGCGATAAATGCCACTGTAGTTACATGCACTGCAGGCACCTCTAAGTGCCTGTGCTCTATACCTATAACAAGTTTTAAATCCTTTATTATTTCTTATTAAACTGATGGTGTCACTAGAAGAGCCTTAAAAGCATAGAGGCACATAAAAAAATCTTATACTTTCCAGGCACATAGTTAAAATGGCTTTCACATTTTCTGGACACTCTACAACTCAGAGTAGCCAATCCAGCATCTGACACACAGCAGAGCCCCAATGTTTGTGTAGCACCCTGGTGTTTAGGCAGGGTTGCTCACAAATTTAGTTTGCCAGATAGTAAATGTTCTGGTTAATTGTTAGAAGATCCAATGATCCCGCTCTAATTCTGGAGTTGCTGCACCTTTTCTCTTCTGTCACTGGGTGGCACTGTTGCTGGTGACATTAGATTGACAGGGGATTAGCAAGGTCAGATTATGAATGGATGGGGTGTCTCAGCCAATTGGCAGGGGTTTCTTTAAGTAATTTGGCTTGCTGGGAGAGCCTATTTATTTAGGTGGAGTCAGATGATCGGGGTTCTGTGCCACCCGGACGGCTGTCTGGGTGGACGTATGTTGTATCGTCCCGAGTTGCTAGGCCAGAAGTTTGCGGCCTAGCCTGGGGACACCTGGCTGCTAGGCTGCCTAAGGCCTATCCAAGAGCTGAAAAAGCAGCACAGGGTTGGAACTGCAGGATTAGAGTCCAACTGAGTTAGAGAGGTTCAGCCGTATGGGGAACTAGTCATGGTCAGAGGTAAAGGGGAAGCAGTCACCACTAAGGGACCATCCACCTTATTACCAGAGACTACTGTGAGTAAGCCTGAAGAAGTACCAGAGCAGTCTTCTCACCAGACAGGGACAGTGAAGAAGTGGGAAAGGTTCAGCAAGTGCCAAGCCAGGGACCCAGCGGGTTAGCAGGGATGATGCTTGGGAAGTTTACAGCGGGTTAGCTGTGAAAGAGCTCAGGGGATCCAGTGAGTGGCTGGGATCTGGAAGTCTTGTGAGAGACTGGGAGCTCAGTGAGTGAAGACCTACAGTGGGAGACTGTGGGATAAGAGAAGAACCGTACTGTATTGCCAAGTGCTATGTGTGAAGATCTTTGTTAACCATTAAAAGCTTAGTTGCCATAGGAGACAGTGGTCCTGCCAATAAAGAAGTTGCATCCGGCTAGAGGATTTGAACTGTATAACTGTCTGCCTATTGTGTCTAGTAGTCTGCTAATTGCCATTGCATCTACCGAAGGGTGTCCTGGCCCTAACCCCCTCTCCCATAGTTCTTGTTAAGAGACAATAAATCTCTTTATTCGCATTCAAAAAGTGACTGGCGCCCATCATTTGATCTTGCATTACACTCACCATGCCTGGTAACCCACTCAACGAAGATGGATGTCAGCTCTTCCTGACTCTGGAGGTCACCATCAGGCCTCTAGTGGTCCAGGAGGCTGCTACATTTGGTGCCCAATGTGGGGCAAAGGCGTTATTTCAGCAGCGGTTGTCCCTAGCAACTGGCAACAGCTACATTGGGATCTCGTCTGGCTCCACAGGAAGGTGGCAAATAACATATTTACTCCGTATAGACTGTGTTATTGTTTATTCCAACAATGTGTGGAAGAACCAATATGTCTCATTGCTCATGGTAGAGTGTCAGCCCGGTATTTTGTCACTTTACGACAGAGCCACAGGGGTTAAAATGGACTCCATTAACATTTGGCGTGCCGCGGGAAGACAGAGGCAGGCACTGGAGTTTGCAGAAAGTCTATACACCAATCCCTTGGCAGTGGGAGGAGATACTGCTCTGCAAGGGAGGATAAGGAAGTGCAGCCACGTGTATCCGCTTGTCGGATAGAGAAGATGGCGCAGTTTGGAGATACCATGTCAGATTGGAAGGTGTGCATTCCAGGTGTTGGCCCTGGTCTGAGCGGGGCTAAGGACTTTCTGACTGATAACGGAGTACAGTTCACACTTAAGGGTAGCTTTGCCTTGTACACAGCTGGAGGCTATAAAGCTTTGGGACTGATCTGCAGGAAGTGTTCCGGCTTGGCCATGCATCTGCAGCCTTGGATCATCTTGGGAAGTTTACAGCGGGTTAGCTGTGAAAGAGCTCAGGGGATCCAGTGAACGGCTGGGATCTGGAAGTCTTGTGAGAGACTGGGAGCTCAGTGAGTGAAGACCTACAGTGGGAGACTGTGGGATAAGAGAAGAACCGTACTGTATTGCCAAGTGCTATGTGTGGAGATCTTTGTTAACCATTAAAAGCTTAGTTGCCATACGAGACAGTGGTCCTGCCAATATAGAAGTTGCATCCGGCTAGAGGATTTGAACTGTATAACTGTCTGCCTATTGTGTCTAGGAGTCTGCTGGATCATCTGTGGACGCTGCGGGTAACCATTGCTCGAAGTAGTCTTACCAGCCCAACTTCCAAGGACACTACAAGGGGATCGGGACAGGAATGTCGCCATCCCAGCTGGGGACAGCATCGAAAGTCCCCCTGCTATCACCCGGCCTGTGCAAGAAGCTGCTTCTCTCATCTCTGTGGCTGCTCCAGGGCCCAGTGGTCCAGCTATCCCTCAAGGCTGTGGTCGGGCCCACCTGCTTTCCTTGATGGTGGAACCTCCTAAGGGAAAGACACCTGAGTCGGGTAAGCCTGAAATGGGTGAAAGTAGTGTGCCAGTGGGGGTGGCGATACCTGTGGCCAGTAAGGGAGATAAGGTCGCTTTGCCCGTGGATGTCGGCTCAAAGCACAACCTGGTCCCGGCTGAAGAGTGCTCCACTATCTCTGATTCGAATATCCCCTTTGATCAGATCTCTGAACTGTTCTCAGACACTTTATCATAGACTGGAAAGTGGACTGATGGTGAAGAGGAGCAACTGTGTGATTTAGAGGAGGATGAAATTCTTCCTGTGCCAGCTGGAACTGTCTGCCAGTGCAGCTACACATTTGTAATTCCTTTGAGGATTGTTGGGCAAGTTGGGTCTCTAAAGTTGTTATAGCTAAGCCAACTCAATTGACCAAGTCCAGTTGCAAACTTAATGTCGTTGCTGGACACCCGATCCAACGTGCACCGGATACATGAGTTTTACCTGGGTATGGAGACCCTAAAACGCTGCCTAGGCTGTCCACGTTACAGCGTATAGTCATCAAGAAGGTGGCTGAAGATTATGGCTACTTGTATCCGTATGTACCAGCTCAGTTAGAGAAGAGATTCAGGAAAAGAAAGCACAGTGGGTGGATGTGGCCATGTGGAGGTTTCTCAGAATCCCTCTGCATTTGGGTTTCAAAAAGTTGTCACCAAGATGTGCTGAAAGGTATATTTTGGTTCTACAAATTTAGGACTATGGTTGTCAAATCCATCCAGATTGTGTAATTATCCGCAGGCCTAATAAGAAAGACATTCGGCATTATATCATCACTGTTAATGCAAGAGGGGAAACCCTACAGTTACCAGTAGGGATGAGCCGAACACCCCCCTGTTCGGTTCGCACCAGAACCTGCGAACAGGCAAAAGATTTGTTTAAACACGTGAACACCGTTAAAGTCTATGGGACTCGAACATGAATAATCAAAAGTGTTAATTTTAAAGGCTTATATGCAAGTTATTGTCATAAAAAGTGTTTGGGGACCTGGGTGACCCCGCCCCCTCTGACGTCACGGGGAAAGCCATAGGGAAGTCCCCGTCAAGTCCCCGTGTGTCAGAGGGGGGCGGGGTCACCGGGTGGCCCCACCCTTCATTATATAAGAAGTGTCAGAAGAAGAGAAGCGTCACACAGCGGGAGCCTCCCATGGATGCGGAGTGGCCCAAGAATGAAGCGGGGAAGAAGACGCCGCGGAGGAAGATGTCAGACGAGAACACCGGAGCAAGAAGCAGAGGATCGGAGGAAGAAGCAGAGGAAGAAGAAGATGGAGGTAGAAACCAAAGGAAGAAGGAAGGAAGAAGACCCGAAGAAGATGGAAAGAAGAAGACTAATAAATAAAAGAATTGTCAAAAACTGTCTCTTTTCATTTTTAACATTTTTGACACTTTTTTTGTGAAATGGTAGGGGTACTTTTGTACTCCATTACCATTTCACACGGGGGGGTGGGATCTGGGGGTCCCCTTGTTAAAGGGGGCTTCCAGATTCCGATAAGCCCCCCGCCCGCAGACCCCCACAATCACCGGCCAAGGGTTGTGGGGATGAGGCCCTTGTCCTCATCAACATGGGGACAAGGTGCTTTGGGGGGCTACCTCAAAGTACCCTCCCAATGTTGAGGGCATGTGGCCTGGTACAGTTCAGGAGGAGGGGCGCTATCTTGTCCCCCCTCTTTTCCTGCGGCCTACCAGGTTGCGTGCTTGGATAAGGGTCTGGTATGGATTTTTGGGGGGGACCCCACACCATTTTTTTTAAATTTTGGCGTGGGGTTCCTCTTAAAATTCAGGTCTGGTATAGATTTTGAGGGGGACCATCATGCCATTTTTAAAAAAAATGTTGGCGCGGGGTTCCCCTTAATATCCATACCAGACCTGAAGGGCCTGGTATGGAATTTAGGGGGACCCCCACGTCATTTTTTAAAAAAATTTTGGTTCGGGGTTCCCCTGTGGGGAAATCCCATGCCGTTTTTATCAATTAACTTTTATGTGTATTGTCGGACCGACAATTCATTAATAGCCGCAAGTAGTTTTAAATGACTTTTTTTCCTTTGAAATGTCATTTTGCTGTCAGACTGTTCTAAACACGGGAAACATGCGCCCCTTTACAGGTATACTATAGACACCCCCCAGGTAGGAAATTTAAAGGAATATTACTCTTTTATCGTTTCACTTTAAGCATTATTAAAATCACTGCTCCCGAAAAAACGTCCGTTTTTAAAACTTCTTTTTGCATTGATACATGTCCCCTGGGGCAGGACCAGGGGCAGATCCAGGGGGGGCAACGGGGCAATTGCCACCCCCGAGAAATCTGTTGCAGCCAGACCGGGCGGGTGAGCTCTGCGGGCGGCTCCAAAAGCGACGGCTCCGCGAGCCACCGCGGGCAGATAAGATAGCGGGCGGCTCCGCGGGAGTGCCGGGGAGCTCCGTGGGCGGGCAGGCAGGCGGGAGAGAGAACGGATTGGCCGGGCTGCCGGGTAGCTCTGTGTGTGGATGGGCGGGTGAGACTGAGGCTAGGTGTGTGTGTGGGGGTGGCTGGCCAATCAGCGAGCCGACAGGCAGGGGAGCAGAGAGATGACATCATCTCTCACCGCCCCCACATCTCTGCATTACCTTCTGCCCTCACTGTGCAGGTAGCGTGGGCAGCAGGGAGATTACATTATCTCTCTGCTGCCTGTCTCTGGGACAAGGAAACAAGAGACAAGCAAAACACCACCTTACCTGGCACGTGACAGTCCACATCCAATGGCAGATGACGTGGCAAGTGACAATCCACATCTAGTGGCAGATGACGTGGCAAGTGACAATCCGCAATGTGTGGCATATGACATGGCAAGTGACAATCTGCACCCAGTGGCAGGTGACGTGGCAAGTCACAATCCACAAAGTGTGGCAAGTGACAATCCGCATCTAGTGGCAGCTGATGTAGCAAGTGACAATCCGCAACATGTGGCAGGTGTCAATCTGCATCTGGTGGCAGGCAAGTGACAATCCACAAAATGTGGCAGGCGACGGTGGCAAGTGACACGCTCGGGGTTCCCATGGATTCTGCATTATGGTGAGTTGAATGATTTCATTTTATATTACAATGTACTGTATTAATAGAAATAATGCGCTTCAATCATCCTGACACCATATCAACCTTGGTGCCGGGATGATTAAAGCACCAACAACAGCCATTTCCCCGATAAATTGTCCGCAAAAAAAAACGTATTTTCTGGCAGTGCCCCTCCCAAGACTAGGCTCTGGATCCGCCCCTGGACAGGACCCAGGTCCCCAAACACTTTTTATGACAATACCATGCATATTAGCCTTTAAAATGAGCACTTTTGATTTCTCCCATAGACTTTTAAAGGATGTTCCGCGGCTTTCGAATTTGCCGCGAACACCCCAAATTGTTCGCTGTTCGGCGAAGTGGCGAACAGCCCATGTTTGAGTCGAACATGAGTTTGACTCGAATTCGAAGCTCATCCCTAGTTACCAGATCCCAGGTATTATTGGTGAATACTACTGAACTGTGTAAATTTACAGAAATCACTGTGGATTAAAAATGTGTGTTTTGTGGAGTCACGAGTCACGATGCTTTAACGGAAGCTACTCCACCTTCAAGAGAAAGTTGCCGTGGGGACATTCCTGTTTGGCTGTACCGCTGAACTGTGTTCTGTTGGCAGTAGCAAGGAGTGCCCACTTGAGTCATCCGGGCCTGTGTTCTGGAATTGCCAGTGTGCCTCCCTCTGAAAAGTGACATGCTGATTTGTAGCTTAGAGACTTCAGCATGTCCTGTTTGTTATTAATGAAGAAACTATTCTCAGTCCCCGGCTGTGTGTGGACAGACTAAGATTTCAAATGCAAGGGGGACTGCTGAGGGATGTTGCCTTCGGGAAGTACGGTCCCTTGCACAATGACATGGCCTATTGCTGTTTAATTACAGCCACGTTTTTGTCCACAGAGTTATCACTGTGAAGAAGGAAAACTGCTGGGAATGTTGATATGTGATTGCACCCTGAGTAAAAGATTGATGGACTTTGGGGCTCCAAGGACACTGGGGTGTTAGGTAGATGGGTAGGGTAAACTGTGGCAAAAAGGGCAAGTTCTCACCTTGAACTTGATAATGGACTAAGCAAAGTGGGAAAAAAGAAAATATAAGAATATATATATATATATATATATATATATATATATATATATAATATATACAAGGACTGTTCGCTGGATATATTGGCCACCAGGTAGCGTGAGAGTGCCAACCTGAGTGAGCTCTTGTTCCCATTATGTAAATATTTGATATGAACTGTTAGAGTAAGTTTATTTTGTAGGATTGTTATGGAAAAGGGGTGGCACCCTCTAGGGGGTGGGGCCCATTTTCATCTCTACAGATGTTTACAGATAGTGATTGTTATTATACATGTAAAGTAAGATATGCTATAGTGTGCATTTGTATTGTTTTGCTGCACTCGGCTGAGAGTAATTAACCTTTAATCCACAGTCACTCATGTATATATGGCACTGTATTATTGTAGGAATAGGATGTATTTCTCTGCTGTCGATTTTCTCTTTCAGGTGTTCCTGCACCCATTGCGTCTTCCTTGGCTAAGGAGAGACAGTGACTCCAGCTTGTATAACAATTCTAACATTTTCTATTCTTCTTAAGTGTACATAGATAGATAGGATATACAGTGATGGCCAAAAATGTTGGCACCCCTGCATTTCTGTCAGATAATGCACCACTTCGCCCAGAAAATTGTTGCAATTTCATATGCTTAAGCATTCTCATGTTTATTTTTTTTGTTTGTATTGGTACGACACAAAAAGTAGAGAAACAACAAGCCAAATCTGACACAATCCACACAAAACTCCAAAAATGGACTGGACAACATTATTGGCACCCTCAATTTAATATTTGGTAGCACACCCCTTGGAAAAAATAACTAAAATCAATCACTTCCAGTAACCAACAAAGTTTCTTACAACTCTCTACTTGGACCACTATTCTTTCGCCAACTGCTCCAGGTCTCTCAGATTGGAAGGGCTCCTTTTCCCAACTGCTCTTTTGAGACCTCTAAACAGGTGCTCTACGGAATATAGAGCTGGACTCATTGCTGGCCAGTTCAGTACTCTCCAGCGCTTTGTCTTAAACCATTTCTGGGTGCTTTTTGACATGTGCTATGGGTCATTGCCCTGCTGTAAGACCCACAACCTCTGATGAAGGCCCAACTTTCTGACACTGGGCCCTACATTGCACCCCAGAATTCTTTGGTAGTCTTCAGATTTCATAATGCCATGCACACAGTCAAGACTTCCAGTGCCTGAAACAGCAAAGCAACCCCAAAACATCAGTGAATCTCAACTATGTTTGACTGTAGGGACTGTGCTCTTTTCTTTAAAGGCCTCATTTCTTCTTCTGAAAACAGTAGAATTATGGGCTTTACCAAAAAGCTGTAATTTTTGTTATGTCTGTCCGCAGCACATTCTCCCAAAAGGATTTTGGCTTCCTCGGGTAAGTTTTAGCAAACTTCAGTCTGGCTTTTTTATGTTTCTGTGTCAGTAGTGGGGTCCTCCTGGGTCTCCTACCATTGTATCCCTTTTCATTCAGATGGTGACGTATAGTGTGAGTTGACACAGTTATACCCTGTTCCTGAAGGTCAGCTTGAATTTGTCTGGAAGTTGATTGAGGTTCTTTATCAACCATTCGAAAAATCCTTTGTTACAATCTTTTCTCATTCGTCTTCGCCCAGGGAGATTAGATACAGTGCCATGGGCTGTAAACTTCTTGACAATGTTGCGCACAGTGGACACAGGAACATTAAGATCTTTGGAGATGGACTTGTAACCTTGAGATTGTCCATGCTTTTCCACAAGTTTTGTTCTCAAATCCATAGACAATTCTTTGCTGCTCTTTCTCTTCTCCATGCTCCATGTGGCACACAGAGACACACAACAGAAAGGTTGAGTCCATTTTTCACCATTTTAACTGGTAGCCAGTGTGATTACTATATTGTCAGCACCTGTTAATTGATACAGGTGAGTTTAATTACAAATTACAGGATCGTCACAAACTTGGAATGCAATTATTTCTTACAATTTTCAGAAGGTGCCAATAATTCATTCAAGTCCATTTTTGGAGTTTTGCGCGGAATGTGTCAGATTTGGCTTTTTGTTTCTCTACTTTTTTGCTTCATACCAATACAAACAAAAGAAATAAACATGAGAATGCCTAAACATTTGTAATTGCATCAATTTTCTGGGTGAAGTGGTGCGTTATCTGACAGAAATGCAGGGGTGCCAATATTTTTAGCCATGACTGTAAGACAAGTATTTTGTATTTCCCTTTCTTTATTTGGGTGGTACACTACGGGTAAAACTGTATATATTGTTTGCTATTTATCTGCCCTTGTGTGAACTGCCACTTACCTATGTATACTGTATTTCATGTGGTATGTCACATGTATTCTCAATCAATGCACATCTCACTTCATATAAAATGCAAATGGGTGTGAAAAATAAATGGTGTAATCAATAAAAGTGCATACAGTATGTAAGAGTGAATAAAAAACGTACTACTAAATCAATAAATATAAATGCACTCCACCAATCAGTTAATACACGGCTTGCTCCATATATATAATAAAGTGAAAATAGATAATGTGTTTAATACAAAGTGTTTGAAGTGCATACAGATTCCCTGTGGTGGACTTAATGC
The DNA here is from genome assembly GCF_042186555.1 of Aquarana catesbeiana. Lineage (NCBI taxonomy): Eukaryota > Metazoa > Chordata > Amphibia > Anura > Ranidae > Aquarana > Aquarana catesbeiana. The sequence continues at coordinate 168,254,720 of NC_133335.1, forward strand.
AATAATGCTAATAAGTAAACATAAAAATCGTGCCAATATAGCAATTAAAAAAACAATAATAATTACTGATATAAATGTCAGTAATAAACCATATGGTAAGGTAATACAAATGTGTAGGTGCTACTATCAATTTGAAACATTTGAATGAGCAATATCCTTAAGTAGAATAAAGAAAAAAAACACTATCAATCAAAAATTAGGTTGATAAGTTAATCAAATAATCAGCCCAGCAATCCATCCGTCATTAAAAATGAGGGGTTAAACACTATGGTGATTAGCCATCCTATTCATAGCTTAAGTCATTGAAATTCAAAAGACACTTTTCCAGATGAATAATAATGATGATGAGTTGCGCTTAGGTTCAATGTGTAGTCTCATCATGCGGTAGATTTATGCAAAATAAGCAGAGAAGATATCATTGCGCAATGAACTAACTCAATAAAAACTATGGTTTTAATAGCACAGTGATACACTCACAATCGCCCGGTTTGTACAGGCTTAGAGGCATAGAAGTTGCAGTCAGCCGCTGTGAACGATACTCTTTCAGAGAGCCGCTGCTGTGAAGCAGATGTATCAAACAGCAGTAATCGTCACTGGCTCCTCCCATGCGTTACGTCACAGACCAGGTGACTTTCTCAATTTTTCACACCCATTTGCATTTTATATGAAGTGAGATGTGCATTGATTGAGAATTAGAGCGCTTTAACTTTATATAATTTTTACTTATGAGCATGGCTTCTGACCACTTTTATGATTGATAGCAGCTTAATCTATTTTTCAATCACCATTTAATATTTTTTTAATCACCAATCATTGTATCACTATTTATCTCCATTTCAGCGCTTGGTATTTATATATTTTACTATGCCACATGTATTGTTATTATCTTCTTTCCCTGTTTCCCCACCTATCCCAGTTTTGCCAGGACATCCACTCTCAGGTTTGAAAGTAATTTTTTTTTTTTTTTTTACAAACTCCAAGACGTAGTTTCCTAAGCACTGGAGCAGGGGGAGGATGTAGCACCCTGGTGTTTAGGCAGGGTTGCTCATAAATTTAGTTTGCCAGATAGTAAATGTTCTGGTTAATTGTTAGAAGATCCACTGATCTCTCTCTAATTCTGGAGTTGCTGCACCTTTTCACTTCTGTCACTGGGTGGCATTGTTGCTGGTGATTAGATCGACAAGGGCATAGCAAGGTCAGATTATGAATGGATGGGGTGTCTCAGCCAATTGGTATGGGTTTTTTTTAAGTCCCTTGGCCTGCTGGGAGAGCCTATTTATTAAGGTGGAGTCAGGTGAACAGGGTTCTGTGCCAGCCGGACGGCTGTCTTGGTGGACGTGTGTTATATTGTCGCGGGTTGCTAGGCCAAAAGTTTGCAGCCTATCCCAGGGGTCCCCCAGGGTTCTGTGCTGGGACCAATCCTGTTTAAATTGTTCATAAATGACCTGGAGGATGGGAGAAACAGTTCAATCTCTGTATTTGCGGACGATACTAAGCTAAGCAGGGCAATAACTTTGGAAAACCTTGCAAAACCTTGCAAAAAGATGTAAACAAATTAATGGGGTGGGCAACTACATGGCAAATGAGGTTCAATGTAGAAAAATGTAAAATAATGCATTTGGGTGGCAAAAATATGAATGCAATCTACTCCCTGGGGGGAGAACCTCTGGGGGAATCTAGGATGGAAAAGGACCTGGGGGTCCTAGTAGATGATAGACTCAGCAATGGCATGCAAAGCCAAGCTGCTGCTAACAAAGCAAACAGAATATTGGCATGCATTAAAAAGGGGATTAAAGTGGATTTCCACCCCCCACAAAAAAAAAATGAGTAATGTTCTTAAAAAAAAATTTAAAAAAAACATTTGGAGAAAAATTTTCCTCTAAATGCCTGTTGCTAGGGGGTCCCTCGTAGTCTGCCTCCTTCGGTGCCTGGGCTCCTGACGTTACTTCCCTCGGCGCAGGAAGGGAGATCGCCTCTCCACCCTCCCTCTTGTCAATCATCTAGGACACGTGACCGGTCCCAGATGATTGCGGGGCCAGTGACGGTGCGTGGCTCGCGCATGCCAGTGGGTGCCGGCGCCGACGAGTGGGGCTTTGATCCCCTGCATCGCTGGACCCTGGGACAGGTAAGTGTCCGATTAAAAGTCAGCAGCTGCAGTATTTTTTTTTTTAAATGGGAACTCCGCTTTAATTCCAGAGATAAAATGATAATTCTCCCGCTCTACAAGACTCTGGTCCGGCCGCACCTAGAGTATGCTGTCCAGTTCTGGGCACCAGTTCTCAGGAAGGATGTACTATAAATGGAGAGAGTACAAAGAAGGGCAACAAAGCTAATAAAGGGTCTGGAGGATATTAGTTATGAGGAAAGGTTGCGAGCATTGAACTTATTCTCTCTGGAGAAGAGATGCTTTAGAGGGGATATCATTTCAATATACAAATACCATACTGGTGACCCCGCAATAGGGATAAAACTTTTTTGCAGAAGGGAGTTTAACAAGACTCATGGCCACTCATTAAAATTAGAAGAAAAGAGGTTTAACCTTAAACTGCGTAGAGGGTTCTTTACTGTAAGAGCGGCAAGGATGTGGAATTCCCTTGCACAGGCGGTGGTCTCAGCGGGGGGCATTGATAGTTTCAAGAAACTATTAAATAAGCACCCGAACGACCGCAACATACAGGGATATACAATGTAATACTGACATATAATCACACACACATAGGTTGGACTTGATTAACTTGTATCTTTTTTCAACCTCACCTACTATGTAATGCTATTTGATCAAGGTCATTCACACATACTGTATTTATTATGACTAATCATAAAACCAAATATGTTTTTCAAGCTTGCCATGAATATAATATAACACCTATAAGTGCCCAATTATGAATTTGGAATAATATTCTTACATGGTCGGAGGTAAAGGGGAAGCAGTCGCCACTAAGGGACCATCTTACCTTATTACCAGAGACTACTGTGAGTAAGCCTGAAGAAGTACCAGAGCAGTCTTCCCACCAGTCAGGGACAGTGAAGAATTGGGAAAGCTTCGCAAGTGCCAAGCCAGGGATCCAACGGTTTAGCAGGGTGACGCTTAGGAAGTGTGCAGCGCGTTAGTTGTGGAAGAGCTCAGGGGATCCAGTGGGCGGCTAGGATCTGGAAGTCTAGTGAGAGACTGGGAGCTCAGTGAGTGAAGACCTACAGTGGGAGACTGAGATAAGAGAAGAACTGTGTTACCAGGTGCTGTGTGAAGATCTTTGGAAACCGTTAAAAGCTTAGTTGCCATGGGAGACAGTGGTCCTGCCAATACAGAAGTTGCAGAAGTCTGCCTATTGTGTCTAGGAGTCTGCTAATTGCCATTGCATCTACCGAAGGGTGTCCTGGCCCTAACCCACTCTCCCACAGTTCTTGTTAAGAGACAATAAATCTCTTTATTTGCATTCAAAAAGTGACTGGCGTCCATCATTTCATCTTGCATTACACCCACCATGCCTAGTAACCCAATCTATGAAGATGGATGTCAGCTCTTCCTGACTCTGGAGGTCACCACCAGGCCTCTAGAGGTCTGGAAGGCTGCTACAATTGTATTATCTAGCTTAAGCAGTGATTATGTACAGTATCAGTGTCAATTCAGTGCTACTGCTATGTATTAAATGCTCAGCCACTGAATGTCAATAGAAGAAAAACATCTATGTAAGCCATGATCATATGTATTCCAAGCCCTAGAAGTACAAAACAAGACCACATTCACATCTGGGATCCCCAGATGAAATGAGATCCATTATACTGAAGCTAGTTGTAAATGTACTAGATTGCATTAAAGAGCATATACTAATAAAACAATAAAAATCAGGTAACATCTAAAAACCCTAAAGCACTACTCCAGGTTTTTGTGAAAAAAAGACAGGTATGAGAAAAATCCGGAGGTGGAATTTAATCACAAAAGAAATAAAGCACATACAAAATAAACTGTAAATGAATTAGTAGTAAACGTTGCATTATCCCTTCTGTTTCTTTTACTGCACCATATCATCATCAATTTAGAAGTTGATGTATGGTTGTTAATATGCAGAGAAAAAAATCACTGACAGCAGGGAGAATATTATCAGAGAATAACTGGCATCAGTAGCAGAGACCAATATGAACATTCATGGCTGGGGAAAGTGCAATGACCCAGCGACAGTGACAGACAGATCCACTTAGGAAATGGGTGACAGATCCTGGCTGTCTGACCACCTGGATTAGTGACAGGCTAGATAGATAATCTCAAAATAAGAAAGACCATCAACTCACTATTGCATAGGCACTGCACCATCAGCTAGGTGTGCATAACAGGTACAGAGTCCTTTGTGTTGCAGACTCACCAATTCATGGTGCGGTCTCCGAGACTTAAAACTCTAGCAAAATAGAAATGCAGGGGGAAAGAGAACCTCCTGAAAAGGAAGTCACGGGCGGACCAAGCTGCTTATTCAAGGGAATTTTTATTGCACAGTAACAAAAATACAAAAACTAGGTACCCACCACCAACACCTAGACTAATATTAAAATGAGATAGCCTTGTCTATTTAAAAGCAGCTGCGTCATGTCATCAAGCACACACCATATACACCCAAATGAATCTAAATATAGGGTACAAAAAATGGCGGCTAAATGAGCACATTAATTCTGGTGACAAACACCTTCAGAAAACATATATATTCCGCCACTATTGACCATCAAGCCCCCCATCTGGAGATTAGAGGGGTGTAAAGTTGAAAAAAAACACACTTGGGAAAGAGCCCTATGAGGCCGGTACTGCTGGGTTAACTGAGTTTGACTAATATCCTGCTGGTGATATACATTATAAAGGGCGGCATATAGCCACTGGCAGTCAATGATTCAGATCAGGCCGCATTAACAGGGATAACCCAATAGGTGAATTACTTGAATAGGACGGTGGGTGAAATTTATCTGCAGGTCAGGATAGAGTACTTGTGCAGTAGTTTAGTGCAGGTGTCCCAGATGTCTCCATGAGAGTCCGTCTATAGGGGAATCTTGCACTGTACAGAACCAGTCATCCAAAATCCTCAAATGCCGAACGGAAATCCACAGAGCATTACAGTATGAGGCCACTAATAACGCTGTAGCATTGAAAAAGCTGCCTAGGCATGCCATCCTGATGCCTCACATAAAGATGGCTCCCACTGTTCTCATGGTGTGTGGTACGCTTGCGCTGACGTGACATGGTGCGTCATCCATGACGTATAAAATGTTACTGCCATGGTGTCATTGCCGACATGTTTCACCCAATCACGTGGGTTTTATCAAGGATGGGAGCGTTCAATAGCAGTCGTCTATTTATGCAGTTTATTCAGAAAACTGAATACTAGATATAGATAGCCCTGTCAACAGTCAAAGGGGGCAGATTATGTCCTCCAGCACGGGTTTTATGCCCCTAACAGGTATAGTGGATTCTAGACCCAATTAGCGCTCAAGAAAGGCCTGAAAGCTGCATTCAGTTTTCAAGCCTAGAGGCGCAAGCGTTTTGTGTCTAAAGATCCACATTTTTTCTTTTTGCAGCAGGATGGTATCAAAATCACCTCCACGTGATGGCAAATTCAGGGTATAAATCCCCTTGATACCGATACCAGCCGTGCTGTCTCCATGGAAATCTGCAAAGTGCAACGCTAGTGGGGACATATCCTCTCTTTTCTTCTTATTCTCCTAATTTTTTGATTTCTTGATACTTTTTAGGTGTTCACCAATGCGAATTTGGAGTTGTCTCTTAGTTTTTCCTATATAGTACTTTTTACATGGACACTCCAGCATATAAATAACTCTGGAGGTAGCACAATTGATAACATTTTTAATTTGGAACACCACACTCCGATTCGCATCGGCGAAAATTGCAGTCTTTTCAACAAATCTATACATTTAGCAATGCCCGCATGCATACATGTCCTTGAGAGGAGGCAGATCAGTTAGCCAGTTTGTGGCCCTTACCCTAGTATATTCAGAGTGGACTAGGGTATCCTTAAGCTTACGGGCCCTTCCAGCAACCAGTTGGTGACAGATAATCTCAGCATAATCACATGACAGCTGGAAAGTCAGAGACACGAGATGGAGAGGCACATGCCCGGGAGAAGACACAGGTGGGAGGGTGGCACAGAAACACTTTAATCCAGTATGGTGCAAGAATAAATAGGAAGATTATAGAGAAACCAGACATCAATATTATGTTTATGACAGTCTTCAACAAACACATGAACAGTCTGCTACTAATGGTCTCACAAGATCTATCACTAAGGATACTGGATGGCAAGAGATCACCCTGTCCTTTTTTGAACTCTACAATGCCAGGTTTTAATTCCTTCCACTGACGTGGTGTACATCAGGTAAAGGGACCGATCCTATTTCTATATGCTGAAACCTCGAAAGTGCCTACAGTCATTAGGGAAAGTCGATAAGCCAGGATTTACCCAATGATAACTACTGTTTCCTCCAAGACATCAAATGCCTGCAACACTCCTCCATAGATACAAACATGATGGTGCCTGAAACACTCCTCCATCGCTTTTCTATAGACACGACACATTCTGGCCCCCACCACACTCCCCTAATAGGCACACACACAGCTCATCAACCACAGAGATAAGTACAGCAGGGACCAGGGAGGGTCTACAGTTTTAGCTCAGCTTTTCATTTTTTCTGAAAAGGTGATCTTACACTTTAAAGTGGTTGTACAGGCTGAAGGTTCCTTACCTTCATGCATTAAGGTAAAAACCTTCTGTGTCCTTCAGAACAAGCCGCTTGTGCATGCCTCCCCAACACAACGCATCTCTGATCACGGTAAAGAGCCTATGATGTAGGCTCTTTACCATATGATCAGCTGTGTCCAATCACAGCTGATCACAGCATAGCTAGGAAGTGTTTGTTATCGGCATTCCTCTAGTCACACTGACAGAGCGTGAGTAGAGGAGAGCCGATACGCGGCACTCCTGACAGGGGGGATCTGCATTGATAATGAGTGCAGTGATTATCAGTGCAGCCCCATCAGCGATGCCAACCAGAGCCCACCAGTGATGCCCACTAGTGGCCACCTGTGATGCCCAACAGTGCCCACCAGTGATGTCAATCAGTGCTCATCAGCAGCGACGTGCAGCCAGAGGAGGCAGGTGAGGCAGGTGAGGCAGAGCACCTGTCATGAACAAAAAAAAAAAGAAATGAAGGGGCTCCTGGGACCTATGGTTCCGGAGATACGGGCTCCTTGTGCAGCCTGTCAGAAGCTGCATACAGAGGGGCCAGTTTAAATACAAGCTGGCACACTCTGTTTGCAGCAGACTGAGAGGATGAGCTCCCAGTGCCTCTCCTCACAGAAGCACTGAGCTCAATGAACAGCTTGGAGCCTTGGACCAATGGTAAAGTACCATTGGTCCCAGCTGCCCAATAAAAATTCTGCAGTGGAGGCTGTCCTCTCACTACAGTGTCATACAAGGGGGCATGTGTCTAAAAGACACATGCTCCATTCCAGTCCAGCTCTCTTAACCACTTCACGCAAATCGCCGTACCCGTACGTCGGTACTTTGAAGCTAAATACCGGGGTTATGGCAGCAGTTAGCTGCCATAAACCAAGTATGTATTTTCAGGAACGGCTTGCGTTTTTCTTTACGATAAAAGTGGTCTCCGCAGTGGATTTGCCGCAAGATCACTTTTATTGGCGGTGGGAGAGGTGCCCCCCCTCCTGCCACGCTCCGGTCGTCTCCGCCTCCGCCGCCGGACACGATCGCATCCTCTCCCGTGGATGCCTGGCTGCCGACTGAGGGGAAGATGGCCCCTGCTCGGCTCCATGACATGGGAGGGCAGAAGCGACGCCAAATGTCACTTCTGCCCATAGCTCTTAAAGGAGAAATTATTTATTTATTTTTCAATCATCTTTTTTTGCATTTTTGTGTAAATATGAGACCTGAGGTCTTTTTGACCCCAAATCTCATATTTAACCACTTCAGCCCCAGAAGGATTTACCCCCTCCTTTCTGACTAAAGCACTTTTTGCGATTCGGCACTGCGTCACTTTAACTGACAGTTGCGCGGTCAGGCGACGTTACACCAAAACAAAATTGATGTCCTTTTTTTCCTACAAATAGAGCTTTCTTTTGGTGGAAGTTGATCACCTCTGTGGTTTTTATTTTTTGCGCTATAAACAAAAAAAGTGCGACAATTTTGAAAAAAAAGCAATATTTTTTACTTTTTGCTATAATAAATATCCCAAAAAATATATATATATAAAAAAAATTTCCTCAGTTTAGGCCGATATGTATTCTTGTACATATTTTTGGTAAAAAAAAACCCAATAAGCGTATATTGATTGGTTTGCGCAAAAGTTATAGCGTCTAAAAAATAGGAGATAGATTTATGGCATTTTTATTATTAATTTTTTTTATTAGTAATGGCGGCAATCTGCTATTTTTATTGTGCTGCGACATTACGGTGAACATATGGGACACTTTTGACACTATTTTGGGACCATTGTCATTTATACAGTGATCAGTGCTATAAAAATGCACTGATTACTGTGTAAATGACACTGGCAGGGAAGGGGTTAAACACAAGGGGGCGATCAAGGGGTTAAGTGCATCCTAGGGAGTGATTCTAACTGTAGGGGGGATGGGCTCACTACAACATGACAGAGATCACTGCTCCTGATGACTGACAGGGAGCAGTAGATCTCTGTCATGTTGCTAGGCAGAACAGGAAAATGCCTTGTTTACATAGGCATCTCCCCGCTCTGCCGCTTCGTGACATTGAGTCCGCGGGACCCGTGGGCATGGTCATGCAGTACGCGGTGGGCGCGCGAGCGCCCTGCTGGCGCGCGCGCACCCACTAGCCCGCAAATGAAAGGGGACGTACCTGTACACCCATTTGCCCACCGTTGCCACTGTGCCAACGTATATCGGCGTGCGGCAGTCGGCAAGTGATCAAGAGGTCCTGTCATGCTTTTCTTCTATTACAAGGGATGTTTACATTCCTTGTAATAGGAATAAAAGTGACCCAAAAACTGTGTCAAAATAAAAAATGAAAAGTAAAATAAATAGGAAAAAAAACATCTCCTATGGAGATTTTTAAGGGTAAAAGTTTGTCGCCATTCCACGAGCGGGCGCAATTTTGAAGCATGACATGTTGGGTATCAATTTACTTGGCGTAACATTATCTTTCAAAATACAAAATAAAATTGGGCTAACTTTACTGTTGTCTTATTTTTTTTTTATTTTCTAGCAAAAAAATGATTTTAATTTGTAAACAACAAGTGAAAAAAAGAGGCTCGGGGCTGAAGTGGTTAACGAGAAAACATGTGTTTATGGGTATAGGATTTACCCATAATCCTATGTTTTTCTCACACAGTTAAGGGGGAGAATGAGAATCTTCTGCTGCTGAAAAGATACTGTTTTAATCAAGCTAAATCATATATTTAGATGCTATATGTTATAACATAATAATTTATTATTTATTCATTTACTGTGAAATTACTGGTTTAAAGTTATAAATTCAAACTTCAGTAATTTGTCCATTAAGCCACCTGCTTGAGTACAGTTTTTGAAAATAAAGTAAATTACCTAAAAACAATATAAAATAATTCTTTACTTATGATAATTAACCCCTTGCCACCCAAGCCAATTCTGACACTTCTCTCCTACATGTAAAAATCATCATGTTAGAAAATTACACACAACCCCCAAACATTATATATATTGTTTTAGAAGACACCCTAGGGATTAAAATGGTGGTCGTTGCAACTTTTTATGTTACACGGTATTTGCGCAGCAACACTAAAGTTAGCCCGATTTTTTTGTATACTATGAAAGATGATGTTACGCCGAGTAAATTGATACCCAACATGATACATAACATGTCACCCTTTAAAATTGCGCACGCTTGTGGAATGGTGCCAAACTTCAGTACTTAAAAATCTCCATAGGCGACGCTTTAAAACTTTTTACAGGTTACATGTTTAGAGTTACAGAGGTCTAGTGCTAGAATTATTGTTATCGCTCTAACGATCGCGGCGCATGTAACCCGTGTGTATCTGGCTCTGATACTAGCCAGTGCCTCGCCAGCCACTGACCTCACCACAAGTCCCTGCTCATCGGTGATGCCTTTCAGTGCCCATCAGTGATGCCAGTCAATGTCTCCTCATCAGTGCCGCCAATCAGTGCCCATAATTGCTTATCAGGGCCGCCTATCAGTGCATATAACTGCCTATCATTGCCACCTATCAGTGTCCATCAGTACCACTTCTCAGTGCCGCCTTATCAGTGCACATCAGTGAAGGAGAAAACTTACTTATTTACAAAATTTTATAGCAGAAATGAATAAAAACTTTTTTTTTCAAAAAGTTTAGTCTTTTTTCATTTGTTTAGCATAAAAAATAAAAAAAACAGTGGTAATTAAATATCACCAAAGGAAAGCTTTATCTGTATAAAAAAAAATGGTAACAAATTTATTTGGGTACAGTGTTACATGACAGCGTACTTGTCATTCAAAGTGCGACAGCGCTGAAAGCTGAAAATTGGCCTGGGCAGGAAGGGGGTGAAAGTGCCCAGTACTGAAGTGGTTGTAAAAAATAAACAAGGCTTTAATATCGCTTTACTATGTAACACTATGGGGTTGATTTATTAACGACAAATAGCCTGTGCACTTTGCAAGCGCAGTTACTCCAGAGCTTACTAAATGAGCAGAAGCTCTGCTAACTTCCATCATCCAATCATGTGCAAGCAAAAATGCAGTTTTTTTTCCTTGCACATGAGTGGGTACGCTTTGCAAAGTGAAGATTTACCTCATTTACAAAGCTCTGGAGCAACTGCACTTTGAAAAGTGCACAGTCTATTTGCCTTTATTAAAACAACCCCTATAGCACACTTACAGCAATAAAGAAGTGTAGTGTAGTGTTAACAGTTCTCTATTGCCTTAGAGTTGGGCCGAACAACCCCAAGGTCGGTTTGCGCCAGAACTCTCAAACATCGCAAAAGTTCGGACCCAAACTCCAAACCCCACTGAAGTCTATGGGACCGGAACTTGAAAAATCAAAAGTGCCCATTTTTAAGGGTTATATGCAAGTTATTGGCCATAAAAGGGTATGGGTATGGGGGCCTGGGTACTGCCCTGGGGGACCTTTATCAATGCATATTTTTTTAAAAAAAGATTGTTTTTACAGAAGCAGTGATTTTAATGATGGTTAACCACTTAAGCCTTGGACCATTTAGCTGGCCAAAGACCAGAGCACTTTTTGCGATTCGTTTTATCTGACAGTTGCGTGGTCCTGCGACGTGGCTCCCAAACAAAACTGACATCCTTTTTTCCCCACAAATAGAGCTTTCTTTTGGTGGTATTCGATCACCTCTGCAGTTTTAATTTTTTGCGCTATAAACAAAAAAAGAGCGACAGTTTTGAAAAGAAAGGAATATTTTTTACTTTTTACTATAATAAATATCCCTAAAAAAATATTTAAAAAAAACATTTTTTTCCCTCAGTTTAGGCCGATACGTATTCGTCTACATATTTTTGGTAAAAAAATTTGCAATAAGCGTTTATTGATTGGTTTGCGCAAAAGTTATAGCGTCTACAAAATAGGGGATAGTTTTATGGCATTTTTATTAATCATTTTTTTTTTTTTACTAGTAATGGCGGCGATCAGATTTTTATCGTGATTGCGACATTATGGCGGACAGATCGGACACTTTGGCGCTATTTTGGGACCATTCACATTTATACAGTAATCAGCGATCAGTGCGATTAAAAATGCATTGATTACTGTGTAAATGTGACTGGCAGTGAAGGGGTTAACCAGGAGGGGGCGCTGCAGGGGTTAAGTGTGTCCTAGGGATGTGTTCTAACTGTGGGGGGGAGGGGCTACGTGTGACACATCTCTGATCACCGCTCCCGATTACATTCTTCAGCTCCGTGAGACGATCGTGAGACGATCGCGGGTATCCCCGCGGACATCGAGTCCGCGGGACCCGCGATCACACTCACGGAGCTCGCGGCAGGGCGGCGCTCACGTGACCACACGGCGGCAAATTCAAAGGGACATACAGGTACGCCCATTTGTGCAGCTGTGCCATTCTGCCGACGTATATGTACATGCGGCGGTCGGCAAGCAGTTAAAGTAAAACAATAAAAATGAAAATTCCTTTAAATATAGTGCCTGGGGGTCCTCTTAGTCTGCCTGTAAAGTGGCGCATCTGTACCCTGTATCGAAACCTGCTGCAGCAGAACTGATATTTATAAAGAAAAAAAAAAAGACATTTAAATTGCCAGCAATTGCAATACCACTCTGCTCCCCATTATCTTTGTGGACTACAGAAACCCAGCCCTCCTCGTGAAGATGAGGGAGAGGTTTCTGTAGTCCTGTCCTAAGGTGACAATGATGCTTCTCCATCTCTTGTATGTACAGTATACCAGCTTGCACTTATGAGTGTGAACAATATTTTGGTGGCACAGAAACCTCATAACAGTCATAAAGACATAAAGTCATGTCATAAAGACAAGTGCAGATGGCGTGTAGGCAGCAATGACACTTGCTATTTTATTAAAATCAGGCTGATTCAATCAGAGCAGCCTGCTAATAATCTGATAATAGGTAGGTCGGCGGGCAAATATCAAAATAGATAGTGTGGGCCTGTACAGGAAAGAACACCATCTATCCAGTGTACTTACTATCAATAATTCTGATTAAGACTGAGAAGGAACAGACCACTTTTTTAAAACAGTTTTTCCACTGGATTGAGTTTAGCAATGATTTTCAGAGGAAAAATAAAAATCTATTCTGTTTGACCCATTCCTCATAAATTGCCCATTCTATTTTTTTGTGGATGGTAAATTACTACCTCAATACCGGGCACTTTTATCCCCTTCCTGCCCAGGCCCACTTTCAGCACTCTCACAATTTGAATGACAATTGTGCGGTCATGCAACACTGTACACATAGGAAATTTGTATTTCATTTCTCATTAGAGCTTTCTTTTAGTGGTATTTAATCACCACTGTTTTTGTTTTTTTGCGAAACAAACAAAAAAAGCTTGGAAATTTTGAAAAAACAGTTTTCTTTGTATAGCACTAACTCACGGTGGAGCTGCTGATTTAAAGCGGGCTGTTACCATCACCTTGTTACCTGTAATTTCACCAACACCGGGTCTAGGGGTCTCCGTTGAGCTTACTTCAAAGCAATGTAGGCACCAGTCACTTAAAGTGGGGTTCCACCCAAAAAAAAAAAAGTACATGAAAAATCCTAAAAAAAACAAAAACAAAAAAACATTTGGATATTTTTTTTTTTTTACTTACCTCTAAATGCCTGTTGCTAGGGGGTCCCTCGTAGTCTGCCTCTTCCAGTGCCTGGGCTGGTGACATCACTTCCCTCTCGGCACAGGAAGGGCTCTGCTCTGCTCCCTCCCTCCTGTCAATCATCTGATCTACAGGTCCCAGGTGACTGAGCGGCCAATCACGGCGTGCGGCGCCGCTCGCGCATGCGCAGTAGGTGCCAGGCTGTGAAGCCACAGCCCCGGCGCCCACAGTTGCAATGCCGGCGCCGCTGAATGGAGCGGGAGACGAGCGGGGCTTCGATCCCCCGCATCGCTGGACCCTGGGACAGGTAAGTGTCCAATTAAAAGTCAGCAGCTGCAGTATTTGTAGCTGCTGACTTTTAATTTTCTTTTTTTTTTTTTTTTTGACTGGACCTCGGGTGGAACTCCTCTTTAAGTACTTTTTCAATGCTTTAATGGGAGATAACTGGAAGAAGTAGCAGGAAAGAGGTAGAAGGAGAGTTGCAGGGGTGTTCAAATACCTTTTGTTGGTGTTGCGTCAAGGAATTTAAATCTTTAGGATGGATGTATCCTCAGCTTAGGATTAAATCTTTGCCCTCCCGGATAGATTTCTCTCACTGACTTAGCAACCGGAACGCAGCACGAACAAAAAGTCTCTGCCACAGGATGTAGTAGTTTTTGATGAACAGCAAACACAGTACCAGAACCTTTAAGCGGACCCGGCAGTACTTGTACGGTAGATCAGACCAAGATGCATCCTCTAATCGAGTCACCAGGCCCCTCTTGAGACCAGCCTTCCGCACGGTCCTCTCCAGGATGGGTCCTCCCCTGGATCTTCCCGATTGTTTGGCTTCTTCCCTCAGGACAGACAGCACAGGACCAGCCCAGCAACAGCAGGCCCCAGACAGGCTTCTGGGCCTACCTGCCTGGCTGCATCAGCGTAACCGCCAAACCGGAGGGCTACGAGATAGCACTCACTGACACATACCTCTAGGCCAAGAGGGCCACAAGGCGAAAAGCTCCCTGAAACATGGCGTCTGTCCCATAAATACCCTCTCCCAGAATGCAACTCAGAGGACCACCTCCGCCGAGTTATCTCCGGGACAGAAGAGCACTCATACACTTCAGCTTGTTGCTTTCCAACATTGACCCACGATGACAACGACACCCACAGGCACAATGTGGAACTGCACGCAACACAGCCAAGCTGGAACAGAGGCTAAACTAACCTTAGATTAAACCTGAACAATGTATAGCACAGATGGATCCATTAAATTTACCTATAAGCGGTAGATTAGAAATCTGCCAGCGCTACATTTGTTTCTGTTATAAAATTTTGCAAATACGTAATTTTTCTCTTTCACTGATGTGCACTGATGAGGCTGCACTGATGGGCACAGATAGGCAGCACTGATGATCAATGTCCTGATTATCTGTGTAAATATCCCCTGTCACACTTGCCGGTTACCGTCTCTCCTCTTCAGGGCGGACTGACCATTCGGGCACTCGGGCAGGGGCCACTAGGGGGCCCCATCAGGGTGGCCAGCTTTTTTTTAATCTGTCCTTGAAATGTCCCTCACTGACATACTTTTGATGTAAGAATCCCGAGATTGTAGCTGCCCCACCTCTCCACTGCCTCCTTAGCCAATGGGAACACAGTGTATCTGCCCCCTTCTCCAGCGCGGCTTATTTGAGATATGAGCAGGAGATGCCAACAGATGGAGGAGAGGAGAGGGAGGAGGGAGGGGACACAGCCTGCAGTGTTGGACAGACTGCTGCCTGATAGAAGGTAAGCTAACTGAGCGGAATGTATTCTTATCAGTGGTTTACCCTGGTGAGGAGGGGGGAGGATGTGTTTCCTCCTGTGTCTGTGAGCTGCTGGGGCACTACAAGTCCCAGCATGCCAGGAGATGGAGGCAGCAGTGTGTTCTACCAAGCTGATTTTTGGGTGAAAAGTGCTGGTGTATGTATACTGTGTGTCTGTGTTGTATAGTGTGTGTGTGTCTGTGTGTATACTGTGTATATTTATACTATATGTATGTGTGACTGTGTGTGTGTCTGTGTGTATACTGTGCATATGCGTGTGTGTGCTGTGCATGCGTGTGTCTGTGTACTGTGCGTGCATCTGTGTGTACTGTGCATGATTGTGTACTGTGCGTGCATCTGTGTGTACTGTGCGTGCGTCTGTGTGTACTGTGCATGCGTCTGTGTGTACTGTGCGTGCGTCTGTGTGTACTGTGCATGCGTGGACACTGTGCATGCATGCGTGTGTACTGTGCGTGCGTGTGTCTGTGCATATGCGTGTGTGTACTGTGCGTGCATCTGTGTGTACTGTGCATGCGTCTGTGTGTACTGTGCGTGCGTCTGTGTGTACTGTGCGTGCGTCTGTGTGTACTGTGCATGCGTGTGTACTGTGCATGCATGCGTGTGTACTGTGCGTGCGTGTGTCTGTGCATATGCGTGTGTGTACTGTGCGTGCATCTGTGTGTACTGTGCATGATTGTGTACTGTGCGTGCGTCTGTGTGTACTGTGCATGCATGCATGTGTACTGTGCATGTGTGTATGTGTGTATACTATATGATCCATGTGTGCCTACTGCCGTTCAACAGAAGTCGATCTAACAATCCCATGCCCTTGTTGCCATTCAGAGGCAGCTGAATGGTGAACTGCTGAGCTTAACCTCGGATCAGGCAGCAGGGCATAAAAAACATATATAATGGAAACATTTTATTTTAAAAACAAATGATCCTGACTGAGATTTATTTGTGTCTGTCTGTGAGATTATGAGTTGCGAGACAGTACATATAATTTTATGGGTACAAGGTCTGTGGTATGTTTGCATTGTATACAGCAGATACGGATTCTGTTCAATCCTCCTTTAAGACTCTCCCACTGGCCATGCCCATTGTTCGCCATGGTGCACTATGCATGGCGCAGGTTATCATCTCCCTGGTAGGGGTCCCAGTGCAGTATTTTGCCCAGGGGCCCATGATGTTGATAAGGTGGAACTGCCCATGAGAGGCTCCTGGTGCCTTTACTGGGTCACCAGCTCTAAGTCTCCTGACACTCTGCATGTTGATGAGCTTGGTGCCCCTCACCTAAAAAAGATGGCTGCCGCGTGGCAGCCATCTGTAAGCCTGGGGGGCTCCATAATCTCCTAATGCCCGGGGGCCCCATAAGTTGTCGTTCCGCCCGTGCTCCTCTTCTCACGCTGTGACAGCGCATGAGGAAAGGAATGCCGATAACCGGCAAGTTTGTTTATATGTGATCAGCTGTGATTGGGCACAGCTGATCACATGGTAAAGGGCCACTATGATTGTCCCTTTACCGCGATCAGCTGTGTCCGAAGGATCACAGAGTGCGCCGGATGCGCGCCCCAGAGGGTCGTGGTTCTGGGAGGACATCCATGGACGCCCTCCCAGAATGAGAGAGCCGCGCTATAGCCAAAAGATGGATCATGAAGTGGTTAACAGGTCTCTTTGTATCCAAAGGGGCATAGCAACACGGAAGAGATCCAAGTGCGACAGTGCCTAGGCTTTTGTGCACAGTAGAAGTAACCATATCCACATTGGCAAGCATGTTGAATGAAGCTGTAACATCCAGTGTATAGGATTCTTTTTTTTACCCCCAGAAAGGCAAAAATCCCTTTGCAGAAGGGCAAAAGGATAGCGAGTATGTGCTGCTAGGGAGGGTGGCCTTAGGCTCGATTCACACCTATGCATGTTGCTTTTGAGCGTTTCTGCGGTGTTTTGTGATGCTTGCCACGTTTTTGAGCAGCGTTTTTGCGGTTTTTGTTTTTTACAGTTTTTTTACACTGTATACAGTCAAAAAAAAAACCGCCAAAGCATCAAAAACGCTGCAAAAATGCTGTAAAAACGCTGCAAAAACGCTGCACTTGCGTTTTTGATGGTGGTCCATTGAATTCTATTACATGAAAAACACTGCATTTTGCATGAAAAAAAGTCCCTGACCCTTTCCAAAAATGCAGAGGTACAAAAAGGCATTGATGTGAACATGTTCCATAGGAACCCATGTTAAAAATTCCCATGCTATTCTGCAAAATGCAAAATGCATAAAAAAACGCGCTAGTGTGAATGGAGCCTTAACGTGAACCTGTGGCTCTGCAAGGGTAAAGCACGAGTTTTCTTTAAGAATTAATTTGGGAACAATGCCACACTGAGACTACAAAACATCTCTGGCGCATACAGTATACAACCACACACAAAATTTTGGCTGCACAGAAACTTCATAACAGTATTTAAAGAAAAGTGCAGATGGTATGGAGGCAGCAGTAAACCTTGCTACTTTATTAAAATCGGGCAGATTCAATCTAAGCAGCCTCAGAGCATATACCAACTTGCTGATAATCAAATATTAAGAGGGTCAGCAGGCAATTATCACAACAGTGTGTGGGCCTGTAAAAGAAAAAAATCTATCCAATGTTTTTATTAACAATCACTCTTATGTACAGTCACAAGAGAAATATGTTTTTTCCTGTTTCTAGCAATCATTCTTTTCCAATCTTCCTGGAAAAAATCAGTTAGGTTCTGTTCAGACACTTGCCGCCACTCTGAAAAGCGATCAGTGGTATACCACTTTTCAGAAGGCAATTAACAAGTGGCTGGGAGGCAATATGTTGCCTCAATACCACCTATTTTAACCACTGCGCCACAACTGCGTGTATCGCATGAGGTTGCAGCACAACATTATTCACTTGAATCGGTTATGAGCCACTGAGCCTGACAGGGGGCTTTCATTTTGACATGTAAACAGCCCTGAGTGGCTGAGCAGAGCAGCCCATCGGTGGATCTGTCACCCAGCCCCATCGGTGGATCTGTCACCCAGCCCCGTCGGTGGATCTGTCACCCAGCCCCGTCGGTGGATCTGTCACCCAGCCCCGTCGGTGGATCTGTCACCCAGCCCCGTCGGTGGATCTGTCACCCAGCCCCGTCGGTGGATCTGTCACCCAGCCCCTTCAGTGGATCTGTCAGCGTAGTCCATTAGTGCAGCCTAATCAGTGTCACCCGTCACAGAGCTAACATCACAGCCACCCATCAGCAGTGTACCCATTGCAGCTTCACATCAGCCGCCATGTCCAAAAGATATTTTACACCTGAGGAGGCATATGTACAATCCTTACTATGTCAGAGGCTGAGAGCAGCGGGGAGCTCTCACCATCCGATTCTGAGTCGGAATACGAGCCAGTAGAGAGTAGAGATGGGCTCGGGTGTGTTCGGGATCCCACCTGCCCAATCCCATCAGGAAGCCGGCACTGCACACGGCTAATCACATTTGAGACATTTCCTGATCTGTGCAGCTGCAGATCGTGAAATGTCTCACTGCCTGTGATTAGCTGTGTGCAGTGTCGGCTTCCTGATGGGATCGGCAGATGGGATCCCAAACACACCCGAGCCCATCTCTACTCTCTACTGGCTCGTATTCCGAACCAGAATTTAGATGATGAGAGCTCCCTGCCCATTCCTAGTGACTGAGTAATTGTCATTCAAAGTGTAAAAGCACTAAAAGCTGAAAATTGGTCTAGGCAGGAGGTGGGTAAATGCGCTCTGTAGTGAAGTGGTTAAAGCAAGAAGCACACAATTTTCCTTAAATGTTTTTGCTTAAATATGTAAATTACAGTGGTATTAGCAGATGAGGTTAGGGGAGGGGGCAACTTGTCCAATTTCTTTCCAGTATAGAAGCTGAGAATCACAAGGTCACGTCTAAAGCCGGGTACTCACGGGCCGAATGTTGGCAGACATTGGCCGGTTCATTAAAAAAAGAGTTTGACATTCGGCCCATGTGTGACGGTCTGTCTGACAGAAGCCGGCCCTTTGGCCAGCTTCTGTCAGGTGTGCTTGCTGGAAAACCAGCATCTGACCGTCTCCTGATTAGCGCTGTCAGCCATTAGCCCCTAGAATTGCTAGAGTGCTAGAATAGGATGTTTTGTGTTAGTGTAGGTTAATTTTTAGGCTTGGCTGGCAGCCAAGTCTGTGTGTTTTTCTGGGTCAGGTGAGTGACTCAGGTAGGCTGGATGACTCAGCAGCAGCTTCTCTGGTGAACTCCTCCCTGCTTGCTGCAAACTTGGAGAAGGTTCCAGAAGCTGATAGACGTCCAGGAGGAGCTAGCTGGAGTGTTCTGAGGGCCCTGACCAATCCCCAACAGAAGGGTTGGCAGGGGACAGGCACCTTAATTACTCAGGGTCAGCCCAGCAAGAGGACTGTGGACTTCGGGTGGAAGATGGAGATGAAGTGTTAGGCTGTCGGGGCCTTTGAGTGTAGCTCCCCAGTCTGGGGGGGGGGGGGGGGGTGAACTCAGGCCTGGGCTTGGGTGTGGAAAGGACCCCTCTTCATGATACACAGAAGGATCCTGACCAGGAGGCACAGGAGCAAGGAGAGGACAGCAGGAGTACACTGATGGGCAAATCTCTAGGGAGGAAGACAGCCACGTGGGCTGTTGAGTAATACAGTCAGAGGACTGAGAAGCATGCCTGAAGGGACTGGGTCCAAGCAGACTGGGATGGATGCAGAGTCAGTCTGGGAGGACTTTGAAGAAGTAGCCAGGAGGGTTAGTGAAAGGGGCAGCTGCAGGCAGGTGGGCTGACAGTGCCTGAAGAGGTGGTACTGGGAGCAGTAACCACAGCAAAGGACAGCTAGACCTCTATTTTTGCTACACCAAAAGGTCCCTGCCTGCAAAGGGCATTCACAAGGAACTAATTTAGATTTTGCTGGATCCAACCATCCGTGCTTGCTGACCCTGGGTGTTGTAGTTCTACAAGCAAGTTTGTGCTGGAGGTAGAAGAAGAGGAATGTGTATACACAAGATGTATATAGGTTGCGTCCTCAGAGTTTCTACTGATCAAATGGGCCCATAATAACCCTTCCCCATCTAAGTTCATTTCCCCTAAATAAAAAAAACAAAGCTGCAAGGACTGCTTTTTGTCTCAGGAGTGTGAGAAATTCATGTGCCTGGCTTTGCAGGGTGGGAAATAACCAAAGTTCACCAGCGGCTCCTGTAGGGGTAGTGCTACAGCTATTTCTCCTCAATTGCTTTTACAAATTTTATGTTAGCAGTAAAATCCTATTGCAAAAACAAAATGTGGTCAGAGGAAATATCACAATATCACACTACAGTATATCCTAAAACTGTGCAGACCCCCCCCCCCCCAAAGACAGAAAATAGGAAGTTTTGGATGTGCAATTAACTCACTTAAACATCAAGTCAATTTAAAAAATCAATACTTTATTGCACTGTACCACAGTAAAACAGAGCTCGCCAGTCCTTTAAAAAAAAAAAAAGAATGTGCGACTTTGGAGTGCAACTTTGACGCAGCTTTGAATAGGTGCGACTTTGGCTTTGATCAATGATAATGGACAACTGTTGCACAACTGTTGCATGTGTAACATTGATGTGCGACTTTCATACACCTTTTGAGGGTTTACATTGCAGTTTTTGACACTAAAGTCGCATGAAAGACAGACCAAAGTAGTGCAGGAACGCTTTTAAAGTTGCATTTGAACGATTGCGCTTGAAAAACATGGAGTGTCAATTGTCATACAGCTTTAGTGTCCAAAGTCGCATTACAAGTCGCACAAGTGTGAATGGAGCCTAAAATATTTCAATGGAGAACAAAAGTATATATGTAACTGAATATGTATTCATTTCTAATAAATTCATATATTTCTTTTAAATCACATTTTTATTTGTTGTACATCTAACGTTCATCCAACACATTTCCTGGAAGTGTGTCCACTTTATTTATTACAGGTACTTATATAGCGTCACCAATTTACATACTGTATATATAGTGTCCCTATACATAGTGTGTAAAACTCAGTAATTTTTACAAACTGTCTGTAAATATCAGGGGCTGATATTTTGTCATGTTGTGTTGACATTTTATGTGTAAACCAGACAAATTACTAGTTATGGGTATTATCAGTGTTTCCATATTGTGTTTATACTGTTTAAATAACAATTGTCTTTGATTTTAATAGGAGTTCTGTCATTTTTCTGGTTGGCAGTAAAAACTGTGCTCCATCAGAACATTTTCCATGTTTTGTCAGTAAAAAAAATGCTGTGGGAGGTTGGCAACACTGCCTCAAGGAGCTTACGATCTAAGGTCCCTAACACGCCATTCACTTTTTTTTCAATTTTGGGGTTTAAGTTCTGTACTTATTAAACCATATTGTATAATAATAAACTACAGTTTACTTAATTTAAACATGTTTGGATTGTCTATCATCAGTAATGTACATTTCTTAAAGCAGAATGAAATTCTGCTATAGTTTTTTTTTTTTTTTTTTTAACTGTCATCTTTATTGTATTTTAATACCGATAAGAACAGAAAAAGAGTCCGATAAAACAGCTCTGTCAAAAAGGGGGAGGGCAGATTGCCAGTTATACTTAATGGGACCGCTCAAGAAGGGACATCAAGAGTTATATGATATATCAGGTATAATTATCATACAATAAACTCAGCTTACTGCTTCAAAGTCAATATGAGCATAGAGCAGGTATAGAAACAAGGAGTCAGCAGGATGTCATAAAAAGGAGACATAGAAATAAGGAGTAAAGCCTCGTACACACGATCGGATTTTCGGCAGGGAATTGTGTGATGACAGACTGTTTGCCTAAAATCCAACTGTTAGTACGCTCCATCAGACAATTGTTGTCCAACTTTTGGCCAACAAATGTTGGATGGCAGGCTAGTGAATTTTCGGCGGACAACGGTCTGTTGTCAGATTTTCGTATTGTTTTTACACAAGTCCGTCACACAAAAGTTTAAAGTACAAACACGCATACTCGGAATCAATGCTCACCAAACATGACATTAGCAGAAGGTGCCCAAAGGGTGGCACCCAAGAACTGAAATTCCACGTAGTACGTCACTACGTTCGTGTTTGTTGGACGACAATTGTGTGCCGTTACTATGCAAGACAAAATCCAGGTACACGCCCTTCGGACAAAAGTCTGATGCTTTGTTGGCCAACAATCTGATTGTGTGTACAAGTCTTAAGAAAAAAAAAAAAGAGAAAGATGTCCAACATGGATCGCGAACCAGTAAAGCCCACCAGAAAAGGAAGGGTTATACACAATGATAACCAGTGTTAATCAAGAGGGGAACTCTATGGAACTCCACAACTCCCAGATCCTATTATGTCTATCCAGAGAGTCATTTAGGGAACTGTTAGATATTCCTTCTTTGGACATCTTGGATCCTAACATGGATCTCCATTCAAGAAGGTGGCTCCCACTGTTTTCATCGAAGCGCCACTAAACGCCATGCTGCAGTAAGAAGCGATAACAGTCGTTTGGATGTTTTAGAAAATTTTGAGGGGGGTACGGCCAAAAGAAAGGTTTTAAGGGTAAATGGGATCCAGGAGTCAAAGACCTGATGAATGAGTGTGTGCACTGCTCGCCAGTAAGGTGCAATGAGTGGACAGAATCAGAATATATGTTGGAGAGTTCCCAGACCCCTCCTTCATATCCAGCATCTATCTGCAGTGGGATATATATAGAATATAATTTGTCTGGAGTTTAGTACTAGTAGAAAAGTATTTTATACTGGTTTTCTTTATACAAGATGCAAATGGAGCTCTTAGCCACCTGGGACTATATTGTTTGCCAGGTGGTAAGGGGTAGCTCCTCTCCTAAAACTTGTTCCCACTTTAACATGTAGAAATGTCCCTCCTCTGTGGCTCCTCCTCCCCCTGGCTGTGTACACTAGAACATTGGAGCTGAGGAGGAGCCGATGAGTGTGTGTGGCTGTCAATGATGAGAGAGGTGTTGGCTGCTACGGAAAGCTGATCGCCGCTTGCAGGACCCCCGAATGGCAGATGTCCCAGGTGCCCACGCTAGCTCACCCTTGTCTGGCCACTTACCAGAGCTCAGTGCCGGAACTTGTTGTGGCGCTGGGCTCTGGGACAGTGGAGTCACTAGGGTTGGTGTCACCTGATGCGGTAAGAATGGTGTCACCCCCCTATTTTTAGCCCGTGGCCCAGCGTTGGAGCTCGTTGTGGCGGGCACTTCCTAATGGCTCAGTCCCTAGGAACAGTGATGGATAAAGGCCAACATGCCTTCTTACCAGACCCAGCGAAATTGCAACAGTGATCCCTCTGGTTTGATGTTCGCTCACTCTGGGTTGCCCAGGCCGACTCTAGTCAGTAGTGTAGCATGTCTGTACCCTGGCAGTGGCTCCGTCCTTCTCCCCCTTTGGTGGCGCAGGTACAGCGTGGCTTTCTGGTGGTGCAGGTACAGCATGGCTCTCTCTGGTGGTGCGGGTACAGTGTGGCTCCCTGGTGGTGCAGGTAGAGCATGGCTCTCTGCTGGTGCAGGTACAGCGTGGCTCTCTGGTGGTGCAGGTACAGCGTGGCTCGCCCTCTGGTGGTGCGGGTAAAGCGTGACTCTCTCTCTGGTGGTGTGGGTACAGCGTGGCTCTCTTTTTGGAGGTGCGGGTATAACATGGCTCTCTGGCTTCCCCCAGCACTGTCTTTTCCTCTTCTCCTGTAGCGCTCAAGCAGGAAGCCGGGCAGCATCGCTGCAAACTGAGCCTCTCTCTCTCGTCTCCCTTCGGCTGACCTTCACACTTGTTCGACTTGTCATGTGACTTTGTGCATTAGCGTCGCATTACAAGTTGCAGCCCATCTTTTTAATGGCACCCGTTCAAATCGCAATGCCACTACTTTGCTGCAACTTTTGATGCACAGAGTATAAAGTAAGATCAAAGTTGCACTCAAAGTCCCATCAAAGTCACACTCCAAATTTGCACTGGAAATCATGCCACTTTGGAGTCGCGCTAGTGTGAACGTAGTCTTAGACTAGGTCTGTTGGGACCTAGGCCAAAAACTCCCTGACAAACTGTCAAGGCAAGTCATTGTGCAAGTTTATAAAACAAAAAAAACTTCTGTTGGAGGTGGCTTTTTTTAACCACTTGTCTACCGAGGTACTGTATGTTTATAAACAGCATGGTAGACAAGTGGTTAAATCAAGCTCACAGTTGCTACTTCAGATGCGATCTTGATGCTGCCTTTAGGAACCAGTAATGGTTTTCCGATAAATGTGATTAGGTGGCTCTAGATCATCACTTTTATGGAGCTCTCAAAGGGCTTTCCCGCCCGCTGGCAGTACCCGTAGTGGTTTCTTGGCTTTCCTGTTCCACTGCAGGGCTGCAAGAAACTGCTTCCCTGGTAAATGCAGGAGGAACTCGGAGAACAGATGTTCCCCAATCCCTCCTGCAACTAATGACCACAGAAGCACACCTGAGATGGTAACCCCAGGGTCACAACTGTTATTCCTCAACTAGTGTAGCAGAGGATGCAGATATTCAATCATGACCCCCCAATGTCTTCATAAAGAGGACCTGTCACCTGCCCATGCTATCACATAGGGGGCTTGTTAACCCCTTCCGATAGCAATAACATTAAAAAAAAAAAAAGAATAAAAAAAAATTTGTATAAAATAAATATAAATAAAAAATAAATAAAAGCACCCCTCACCCCATATAAAAAGCACAGCATAGATGATCACGTGTATATAAGCATCAGTTGCAAAACACGTGTGAAGTTAGGCCTCACGCACACTGCTGCTCCTAAACTAACGTTTTTGGGGCTTTTGGTGTCCCTGAACGCACCTCCATAAAAGCCTATGTGCTCATGCACACATAGGCTTTTAGAAGAGATTAGGAGCAGCAAAGTTTAGAGGAAGTCAAAGCTCCTTTTCTTCTGCGTTCAGAAGAGTTTTTGGGCTCAAAAATGCCAAACGTGGCTGGCTAAATGTACCTAAGCACTAGGCGCGTTTAGCACTTCAGAGTTTATTTATTTCAATGGCCAGAATAAATTAAAATGCTGGCAAATTAAATAACCCCAAATAACCGCCCAAACGCTGCTAAACTTGCCTAAACTGGTTTGAAAAAACACACCTTAGGTGAGTTTTTAACGCTGATTTTCTCCTAAACAGCATTTACAATAAACCAGCGTGCATGAGGCCTTATTTTTGTGAATGTCGAAGTAAGGGCAGTAATAATAGGGCCACAGTTCACGGTTAGCTCTAAACTGATGTGCAATTTTTAGACTTGACATGTTTGATATCTGTTTACTCAACGCAACCCAATCTGGGTATAATATTGTGTTTGTTTGCACTAACATTCATTTTAGTATATTTTTTCCTGAAAATATGCATTTGATAAATAACTATGAAATATGAAATGTACCACCATTTTATTCTTCAGGGCCTCTGCTTTTAGAAAATACTGTATATACCTATTGGGGGGTTTACAGTAATTTCTGATGCAAAATGAAGATTTGAAGATGTGTGCAAAAAATAAAAAAATTGCCACATTAGGTAGGTAGTTAAAGATCCTCTCACATATAATGGTCACACATTCAGGTTGTACAAAGAATTCACAAAAAATCTGAACAGATAAATGTAATGCTTTCCCTTAATCCATCCTCCAAAAATCGAAGCACTCATCTTTGCAAATAAGACAACAACTGACTATACAGAAACTTGGAGACCCAACACAACTGCCAAGACAAGAGGCCATCTTCAGGACTTATCACTGCAGTGCTATCTATGTACTCTCATATGGCACAGATAGTTATGATAAAACATGATATACTCTCTCATTTCCCTTAGTATTAGGACACATCAGAAAGTTTTTATTTATTTTTTATTTTTTTTTACACACAAGGAAGAAAGTAATTTTTTAATATGTGAATTTAACAGGTCAATGCCTACCTCATTTCATTCCATAACTGATCACCCTAATCATGTTTTCACCTTATTATATGTTATAATGAATTGTTTTAACCCCTACCATGTTACGTAAATGGCCAAACAGTTAAATACATACTGTACATGTGCACTGTTTAACTCCTCAAAAATATTTAAAGTGGTTGTGAATGTTTAAACTGATATTAAAGTCTCGTTTTATATTTTTATAAAATAACAAACATGTTATACTTACCTGCTCTGTACAGTGGTTTTGCACAGAGCAGCCCAGATCCCCCTCCCTCCTGTTGGGTGCCCCCAAAGCAAACAGTTTGCTATGCAGGCACCCGAGCCAAGCTGCAGCTCCGTGTGACCAGTCAGACACAAAGCTGTGACCTGGCCCCGCCCCTCTCTCCTCATTGGTGCACTGAGTTTGATTGACAGTAGTGGGAGCAAATGGCGCCCCGCTGCTGTCTCAGCCAATCAGGAGGGAGAGTTCCATACAGCTGAGTCTCTTGTGCAACATCGCTGGATCGAGATGGGCTCAGGTAAGCATTAAGGGTCTGAGGGCGGCTGCTGCACACAGAAAGTATTTTATCTTAATGCATAGAATACATTAAGATAAAAAAACATCTGCCTTTATAATCACTTTAAGCTTTTTTACCTTCATGCATTCTATGAATGAAGGTAAAAAAACTTTTGTGTGCAGCAGCCCCCCTAATACTTACCTGAGCCCGATCTTTCTCCAGCACTGTTCACGAGAGCCTCAGCTCTCCCGAGTCTCTCCCTCCTCATTGGCTGAGACATCAGCGGGAGCCATTGGCTCCTGCTGCTGTCAATCACAGCCAGTGAGCCAAAGAGGAGAGAGTGGGGGCTAGGCCGAGCAGTACTCTGTGTGTGAATAGACACATAGAGCAGCAGCTCGAGAGTGAGCCTGCTCGGGCGCCCCCCTAGCAAGCTGCTTGCTTTGGGGGCACTCGGCAGGAGGGAGGGGCCTGGAGCGCCAGTGGGGGAGAGTGGAAACCACCGCACAGAGCAGGGAAGTGCACGTTTGTTATTAAAAAAAAAAAAACTGTCTTTAATATAATTTTAATTCTGTTTAGCCAGTCTTGGAGCCCCATTTCCTTCATACTGCCCCAACTAGGCAGGGGGCATTTAAATTCCCAATTTTAACTTCATAGCTACCCTACAAACTGCTCATTATCATTATATGATGGAGTAACATAACCACCTCAGACCACCAAACAGGCACCCTCTCTCGCCAACCTATACATGGGTTGGTGGGAGAGGGTACGCATCTTTGGAAATATGAATACATTCCGCCCGGCCACTAAGTTTTATTGTTGGTACATAGATGACCTGCTGTTCATTTGTTCTGGCTCTGTTGGGAATTTGGAAAATTTCTTATCCTATATGCTAATAATTTTAACCTACAATTCGCGGACCATCTGGACAACAGGTCAATTGATTTTCTTGACGTTACTTTGTTTAGTATAGAAGACCACATAGGGTCCAGACTTTATAGGAAACCATTTTCAGGGAACAACCTTCTCCGGGCTGACTCTGGGTATCCTAGCCATCTCACTTGTGGGATACTGGTTGGCCAATTTTTGAGGTTGCGCAGGGTCTGCAGTGAGGAGGGTGATTTCCAACAAGAGAAGAAGGATATGTGTGAAAGATTCATAGCCCGGGGTTATAAACCATCTACTTTAAATAGGGCTCAAGGCATTGTAGAGGCTACACCTAGACAGCACTTATTGACACATAAGAAAAATAGACCCGGTTTATTCAATACTCTTAACTTTTCCACCCCATTTAGTATGGAATTCAACAAGATCAGGAGGATTATTGAACGTCATATATTGATTCTATTTGAAGATGAATGTTATGGAAAAATCCTGGTTAATAGCTTTAAAACGGTATCACGACGAGCCCCCTCCTTGGCGAAGTCCTTATCTCCGAGTGATTTCAGTTCCAGAACATGGCTAGATTTCACTGGGACATTTAAATGTGGTAAAATTGGTTGGCTTTGTTCTTCTCGGGTGATACAAAGGGACACTTTTATTCAACTGTAGGTAAGAGGTCTTTCAAAAACAAATCCTTTATCAATTGTAATACCAGGAATATTGTTTATTTAATAACTTGCAAACCATGTGCGGTCCAATATGCTGGTGGCACAACTTGAAGACTCTGTGATCGTTTGTATGCTCATGTCTATGACACTGAGAAAGAACACAACACCAATGTGGCTAGACATTTCAATGGAGCTCATGGGGGTGATACTTCTTTGATACAGATTCAGGGCATAGAAAAAGTTGCCACCCCCAGGAGTGGTGGGGACGGGTTTTGGCTTTTGTGCAAACGTGAGGTCTTCTGGATTTTTTCTTTTCAAACTAGAATTCCGATGGGCCTCAATTTTGAATGGGACTTGACACATCTTTACGAGTAATTTGATGTTTGCATATGGATAATCAACCTTAGGTTATTATTTATGTTATTGGATTATGATTACTTATAATATTCTGGATTGGTGTGTTTGATATATTTTTTTTTCTGCTATAACGTCTCTTCCGTTTTTTTTCCTTTCTCAATAAATATATATATATATATATATATATATATATATATATATATATATAAATTTTCTTCTTTGTATATATTTTTTCATTTAGATTTTTTTTTTTTTTTTAGATCAAAAAATTGTTTTTATTGAGGAAAGCATAGTAGTTGAACAAACTGCAACATATTTGTGCTTAATATTACAGTATAACATATTATAATGACAGCACAATACCAATCCCCTAGGTAACTTCCAACTAGAGGTAAAATTGTGTCTTATGCCCTGTACACACGACCGGTTTTCCCGTCAGAATAAACTCTGAAGGTTTTTCCGACGGAGTTCAGATGGAATTCCGCTCAAGCTGTCTTGCATACACACGGTCACACCAAATTCCGACCGTCCAGAACACGGTGACGTACAACGACGGGACTAGAAAACGGAAGTTCAATAGCCAGTAGCAAATAGCTTCCATCTCGTACTTTCTTCAGAGCATGCGTCATTTTTGGTACGTTGGAACATCATACAGACAAGTGTTTTTCCAAATAGGAATTGGTTCCGTCGGAAAAATTTAGAACATGTTCTCTTTCTAGGCCCGTCAGAATTTTCGACGTAAAAAGTCCAATGGGGCATACACATGATCAGAATATACGATGAAAAGCTCCCATCGGACTTTTTTTGTCAGACATTCCGCTCGTGTGTACACGGCTTAATAAGTAATACAAACAAGGAAAACATATATAGATAGCTTCAGGGCGTTTCTAACAGTCTGACAAAATTATTCTGTGAGAGAAAGGGAAAAAGCATCTCCTCAACAAATACTGAATCAAAAACCTAAAACTAATAAAATAACATTTTATGGATACCAAAACATCAGTATTGACCAACCTTTCGCTTTCTGGTTACTGTTTTTCATCTTACAATCCTCAACCCCCCAGTAATCTGTGTAGCACTAGTTGATGCGGCGCTAGCCCAGGAGTATCTAACCATGGCTGCCATATAATGTTTTAGGAGCTTTTCTATGTATGTAGGTTAATTTCTCCCTGATAATCATCAAACTGACCTGTTCTATCCATTGTCCACTGGTGGGTACCCTACGGGAGATCCAAAACCTTGCAATTAATTTTTACGCGCAACATATAATAATCATAGTATTGCCACATATTCGTGCAGGGTTTATCTTCTTCCAGGGCACCAAACAGACATATCACAGGGTAGTTATAGACCTGGATATCGTAGTGATAACCTTCTCCCAATAACAAAATAGTTGGGGCATTTCCACAACATGTGCATGAGGTCCCTATGTTCTCTTTGACACTTCGGACACATAGGACTATCTCTACAACTCCATTTATACAACTGCTGTGGGGTCCTATAAGCTCTGTGAAGCAGAAAGAGGTGGGAGAGTTTTTGCGTGGCAGATACCAATGGGGCAGCGGATAAACAAGCTTCCCATATGTTGTCATCTATATCTCCAACATCTTGCTCCCATCCCCTCCTGCATGGCAGATCTGAGGTCCCCTGTAAGGCACCCAGAAACATGGAGTAAACCTGAGAAATCATGCCCCACTTGTCTAAAGCCATAAATACCTCTTTTATGACAGCATATGTTAATATGAGACTTGAAGCCCGAGCTTGTGCACTTAAAGCGTGCCTTAATTGCAAACATTTATAAAAGTGTTTTGTAGGAATATTATAATCCTGTTGTAGCTCTATAAAAGCTTTAAGTGTAGGTCCCTGATATAATTGAGACATATATTTAATCCCCGCTTTTCCCATGTACTAAATTCCTCCAACTTCCGTATCTCCCTATACTGAGAGGTACACCATAAAGGGGTAACAGACAGAAAGCCTTCCATATGTAGCGTTGCCTTGGTGTATTGCCATAATGTTTTTAGAAGAACAATTGACGGTAGATTTGAGAGTAGGTTAGGAAATCCCTCCTCAAGATGTATCAAAGCAGAGTAGTCTGAGCCCTCTGGGATGAGCATGTTTCTGATTGGGTCCAAGGGATCCAATAGCCCCCCATCCCCTCAGTTGTTGAATCTGTGATGCTATATAGTATACTCTAGAATGCTGGACTGCCAAGCCCCCCTGATCCTTTCCTCCTTTGTAAAGTGGTTAGTCTAATGTGGGAGGTTTTTTTACGCCATATTAATTCCCTAAACTGTGCATCTATACACACAAACCACTTTCAAGGAATCCAAGTTGGGGAATTGTTAAAGATGTATAATAATTGGGGAGCCCACGCCATTTTTATCAAATTGATCCTCCCTGCCACCGATAAAGGAAGTTAACACCACAGGGAACATTTTTCCTCTGAATTTACTTAGGATCGGCAATAGGTTCAAACGGACATATTTGGTTATGTCAGGGGAAACGTGTATGCCCAGGTATTTGAAGTTGGATACTACCCTCCACTGCCCTCGCACACTCAGGCAGCAGGCAATGAAGCGGATCCAGGGGTAGTAGCACTGACTTATTCCAGTTTATGTTAAATCCAGATATCTCTTCAAAATTATCAATAAGTGCCATCACCGCTTGCAGCAACCCCTGTGTATCACCCAGATTCAGCAGGGTGTTGTCCGCATACAATGATATGACATCAGTTCTCTGTCCCCTCTGAAACCCTACTATCTCTGGTGATGTTCTAATTTGAGCTGCCAAGGGTTCCAGCGCCAGGGCAAATTGGAGGGGAGACAAAGGAAACCCCTGTCTAGTGCCCCGGCCTAACTCAAAGGGTTCAGAGAGCTCTCCGTTTACTCTAATGTGGGCAGATGGGTCAGCATACAGTACCTCCACTGAATAAACGTTTTTCCCACTCCAAAACCTCCCACAGATAAGACAATGCCACACTGTCGAAGGCTTTGGCAGCGTCAAGTGAAAATAATGCCCTCTTACCTGCGTTGTCTACAGGTATCTGTAAATTCAAAAACAGACGTCTTTGATTCTTTGCTTTAGATAAAGCCGGCATAAATCCACATTGGTCCCTATGAACTTATGTATGACTTTTGACAATCTCGATGCCAATACCTTGGCCAACAGTTTGACGTCTGATGTTAGCAGGGAGATAGGCTGGTATGAATCTGCCAGCAAGGCATCTTTACCCTTTTTCAACAAAACAATAATAATTGCCTCATTCATTGATTGAGGTAGCCTCACTGACTCTAGGGCCCCATTATAAACTTTGAGCAGTATAGGTATTAGTTGTTTCATATATCGCCCATATACCTCAGACGAAGTCCATCTGTTCCAGGGGATTTCCCATTGGGGGCCTGCTTTAATGCTAGAAGGAGTTCCTCCTCCGTAATAGGCTCATTGAGCAATTTTTTATCCTGAGATGAAAGGCATGGTAGAAAGCACTCGTCCAAGAAAGAGGCTATTTCACCCCCAGTTGGATGCACTTTAGAGGTATAGAGATCCTTATAAAATGAGTGAAATGCCTCTAAGATGTCTTTAGTTGAAGTGCTAATACAGCCATGAGAATTGTACAATTGATCAACATGCGCTGAGCTTTGCCGATTACAAATCAACATCGCTAGCATATGCCGTGTGGTTTCTTCCACCTCATAATGCTTCTGCTGAAGAAAAAAACGCTTATTCTCTGCTAACTGGAGTTCTACCTGTCTAGACATTGACTGCGCCACCAGCCAGGGCCTCTTAGTGTCATCAGTTAGGTTGTTAACATAGGCCTCTTCTGCCCTCCCTGCCTCCGTCAAAATAAACGTTTCCCAAGCTCTTGTGGAAGTTTTAATGTTATTAATAAGGTATATAAATTGGCCCCTAATCACCCCAATGTCTGCTGAATTTAAATTAGTACGAAAAAAAGCCTTTAACAATTTAGGGATGGGGTCCTGGTCAGGAAACACAGTCAGCCAAAATGGATTTAATTTCCAGCTAACGTGCCTCGGGGCTTCAGGGAACACCAACTCTACCCAGAAAGGAGAGTGATCTGAAATATGCCTTTGTTCATAGTGGAACTCTGCTATAAGAGAAAGAATAGAGCCATTGTCTAGGCCCAAATCTATCCTGGATAATCCATCATATGAAGCTGAATGGCATGAGAAATTTTTTACATTCGGGTGTCTTATCCTCCACACGTCTATCAGGCCGAGCTCCCCCACCAGGCGAGAGAAGGGAGTGGGTTTCTCAGTAGGGGTGGAGGTTTGAGAGGTGTGTGAGAATTTATCCCATTGGGAGTCTAGTAAAGTGTTATAGTCCTCCACCGCTAACAATGGGGTATCTGGATAACGGGCCATAAAACTCCCCAAGTTTTTGAGGACCTCAGCCAAAAACGGTGGAGGAATGTACACCTCCGCAATTATACAAGACACCCCATACAGTTTGCATAAGATAAACACGTAACGACCATTGGAGGTAAATTGCGTACCCTGCCGCACAAATATGCTTACACCTCTAGAATAGGTCGAGTAAGATGCATGGTATTGACAGCTAAACAACCTTGGTAATGGACAAGGGGGTGTATCGGGTGACAAATGAGTCTCTTGAACGCACACTATGTCCGCCTTCAGCCGCTTCACATTACAAAAAACAGCTAAACGCTTCACAGAGTTACCTAGTCCTCAACATTCCAGGACAGAATTTGAATTTTGTTAGCCATAATAACATAAATCCAGCAGTATGTTGCTACCGGAGATGCTGGTAGCACAGGAGTATTCCATACATTTAAAAAATTATGAAAAGAGCTGAGCTGTCGTTCCCGCACCCCACTCCCGCCACCCTCTCATATGGCATGCAATCGTGGCAATGTAGGCAGCGGTACAATAATCCCAAAGTGCAGACACAAACCCGGAGAGCGTTCGTAGAAAGGTTGGTATAAGAAGAGTTATGTTCTAGTAAAAAAAAAAAAAAAAAAAAAAGAAGAAGAATAGCAAAAAATTATTCTACGAGATCCAACATGGACAACCGCATTGAAACTTGCGAGTCCAACTGTCCTCTTGGGACTTCCCTGGGGGAACAGTGGAAGCTCAACGATGTTGTAGCGAACTTCACCAATAGCTGAATATAACAAACGTGAGATATCCAAATAGATTGCCATCCGTGATCTGCCTAACCATCTGGTGTTAAGAAGCGACCTCCATTTATTCATGGTAAGAAGGAAAAAGCACTCAACCCGTATCAATGCACATTAGGCCTTTGGAGGTGTACGTGGCCCAAGTAATCTTTCCTCTCTGTCAAGCCACTGAGTTGCTGCCGATGGTTTTTCAAAGAAATGTGCCTCCCTATTGGCCACCACTCTCAATTTGGCTGGGAAGAGCATGGCGTACTGCAGACTGAGGGTTCTGAGGTGCCGTTTTACATCTGTAAATTTCGCTCGCTGCTTCTGTACTTCCACAGAGTAATCCAGGAATAAGGATATTTTAGTATTATCCATTGCTAATGCACCATTCAGACCCCGAGCCTTAGCTAGAATCACATCTCTGTCTTTGTAATTTAACATTTTGAACAGGAAGGTGCGAGGTGGATGCCCTGGAGGCAGGGGGCCCATGGGGACTTTGTGTGCTCTTTCCACAGAGAATATAGATGTAAATGAGTCTTTTCCAAACTCTGTGAGCAGCCATGACTCAATAAAGGCCACCGGGTTTTTCCCCTCAGCTTTCTCTTATTGCTCTCACATTATTACGCTGCATTCTCTAATTCATCTATGCGAGCAGCATTTTGGGCAGTCATCATCACATTTTACTTCAAGTTTTGCATCAGTGGCTCTATATCGTCCTCCATAGTACTGACTCTCCCCTCCAGGGCTGCAGTCCTTTCCCTCAATTTCTATATGTCATGTTGGATAAAAGACACCTATCTCAGCCTTCACCCCTTTTATCTCAGCTATCGGGACAGTGATAGAGGTTGTACAGTTAGTACACTGCCGCCATGATGTCTCGGAGTGGGTTCAGGGCCCTCCGCAGGGGATCGTAGCGGGGCAGTTATGGATTCAGGCGTTGTACTTACTGTGTCCCACTCAGCCAGTGGGCCATTCAAATCCTCTAACGGCACTGTCTCGTCAGCTTCAGAGTGTAAGCTGGTGGTTTCCCCTCTAGAGCAGGAAGAGGCCTGTGATTCCTTCAGGGAGGACCGCAAAAATAATTTCTGTGCGGTCTCCTTGTACTTGGCCTTGGGCAATCGCTGTGTCTGGGCACCATCTTGGGCTGTCAGGTCAGGGAAAGAGATGGCTCCTTTCAGGCGTTTGGCCATGTAGACGAGCGGATTGCATTGCCCAGGAGCTGCCGTGGGGTTGTGCCTGTCTGCTGATGTGTTTGTCGGGTGAAGTATCTGGTCACTCCTAGGATGATATGCAGGATCTTCGGCGGAAAGAACAGTGCACACGTCTGGTTACATCCGCTGTTCAGTCACGTCCCTTTTTTTCATTTCAATTTAAGAAGTCACTGTTCTTATTATTGGGCAAGTGTGTATTCCTGTGTGGGGAAAGGAAAAAAAGCACAGGAGCTGGAAACTACGATTTTATCATCTGATTGGATAATTGATTACATGTGATACTTTGACATTATATATATATATATATATATATATATATATATATATATATATATATATATATATATATGTGTGTGTGTGTGTGTGGTGGTTATTCCATGTAAGGGTCTGACAAAGGAGTCTGTGAAATGCGTCACCTGTGCCCCCCTGTACCATTGTGTGCTGATGTTTTTGCTTTTCCAATAAATTCTAATTCCCTCTTGTATGGGAGTGTGGTCATCCTTCATTTCTTCACAGGCAGGTGACAAAGGTTCCCATTTTTACATAGACATCCTCTTTAACTGTTGCCTCCTTCTTCCCAGCTATTTATACTTCTGCTCCATTCACCCAGCAGAGGGAAGAGGAAAAGCCCTGTGTCAGGATCAATTGCTCTGTTTGGTACTTGCACTGGGTTAAGATAAGTTTCTGATCGCTCTGGCATCTACCACTGCATAGTGGGAAGAAGGGCAGTGAGATATATGCTCTCCTTACCTGGAATCAACCAATACTCCATTCCCGTTGGCGAACGGAGCAGCAGTAGAGCAAGGGGAAGGTAGGTATGTGCAGCTGGGAGAAGGAGACAGCAAAGTGACCTTTTTCACAGTTTTTTTTTTTTTTAGAATCACATCTACATCTTTCTATGTTGCAACATCATTAAGGGGTGTAGAATTGTCAGCTATCAGTATATATTGGATAACTGTTTATGAGCAACCGTATCACCCCTTTCTGAGTGTAATACACTGTTTATTGAGACTTCCTGTAATTATAGAACTTTTAATTTGCGTTTCATTGTTTTGTTTTCCTACATTATTAATGGATCATAAAACCCTGCAAATGATATCTTTAGACGTAGGCAGTTTAATACTGTTGAGAACTTACTGTTGGCTGGAAGCAAATCTTCATAACTGAATTAACTATTTAATATAAGGTTATGGATTCAGCCATACCGCTTATAAAATAATGATACTCATAACCAGTTCATTTTCACTGATCCATTTGTGGATCTCCTTAATATATCAGGAAACAATTTACGGTCTGTCAATATTATTTACTTTCTAAATATGTTTCCCTGCTTTTAATTTTATATACGACCATTTACTGTACAAGTCACATGAAATTCTTGAAAGCCTCACTATGGGCTGCTAATAAATGTATCCATGCAGTAAAACCCCTTCCACCACATGCATAGGTTTAATGGTTATTTGGCTAGGGGAAAGGAAATACCGTATTTATCGACGTATAACACGCACCCCAAGTTTAGGAGGGAATTTTAAGGAAAAAAACTTTTAGGAGTAAAGTTTAAGGAAGAAAAACTTACATTAAAATGCCCATCAATGGAGCGTTATCGGTGTCCATCTGCAGCCTTGTCAGTGTCAGTGCAGCCTTGCCCCAGTGTCCATAGCAGCCTTGTCAGTAAAGCCTTGTCAGTGCAGCTTTGCCCCAGTGCAGCCTTGTCAGTAAAGCCTTGTCAGTGCAGCTTTGCCCCAGTGCAGCCTTGTCAGTAAAGCCTTGTCAGTGCAGCTTTGCCCCAGTGCAGCCTTGTCAGTAAAGCCTTGTCAGTGCAGCTTTGCCCCAGTGCAGCCTTGTCAGATCGCCGCCGACATACACAGCCATGTGTAAATTCAAATATGGCGCCGAGACTGCAGGGATTCGTCGGAGCCGAGATACACATACCCGAGAGTCCTCGACTTTTCTCGGCGCCGCTCACAGTCCCGCCCAGTCCCGCCCTATGATGGACATAACACAGGTCCAATGGCGGGACTGGGCGTGACTGTGAGCGGCGCCTAGAAAAGCCGAGGACACTCGGGTATTTGTATCTCGGCTCCGACGAGTCCCTGCAGTCTCGGCGCCATATTTGAATTTACACACAGCTGTGTATGTCGGCGGATATCGCTCCGATCAACCAAAATTAGCGGGGATCGGCCTATAACACGCACCCACGATTTTCCCCTGATTTTAAGGGGAAAAAAGTGTGTGTTATATGCCGATAAATACGGTAAATTTGAATAATTACCTTATCCCTTGCTCATTTTATTTTGGTTTTGTATCTGACGTAAGCTATTCCAAGAGTGCCCCTTTAACCACTTCACCAGCGAAAGGTTTACCCCCCTTCATGACCAGGCCATTTTTTGCAGTACTGCACTGCGCTATTACTGACAATCGCGCAGTCTTGCAACTCTGTACCCAAATAAAATGTATGTCCTTCTTTTCCCCCACAGAGCTTTCTTTTGGTGGTATCTGATCAGCTCCGTGTTTTTTCTTTTTTGCACTATAAACAAAAAAAGCCCGACAATGTTGAAAAAAAAACAATATTTTTTATTTTCTGCTCTAAAACACATTCAATAAAAAAATATAAAAAATTGAATTTCTTATCAATTTAGGCCAAAATGTATTCTACTACATATTTTTTGTAAAAAAAAAAAAAATCCCAATAAGCGTATATTGATTGGTTTGCACAAAAGTTATAGCGTCTACAAACTATGGGATATTTTTTAAATTTTTACTAATAATGGCGGCGACCAGTGACATTATTACAGTGATCAGTGCTAAAAATATGCACCATCACTGTACTAATGACACTGGTAGGGAAGAGGGTAACATCAGGGGTGATCAAAGGGTTAACTGTGTGCCTAGCTAATGTTTCAGTGTAGTGGGGGAGGTGCTTTTACTAGTGGAAGTCTGCTTAACAGAAACACAGGATCCATTACTTAGAACCCCCAAACATTATAATATATATATATATATATATATATATATATATATATATATATATATATATATATACACACACACACACACACACACACACACACAGTTGTGTTCATAAGTTTACATACCCTGGCAGAATTTATAATTTCTTGGCCATTTTGTCAGAGAATATGAATGATAACCCAAAAACTTTTCTTTCACTCATGGTTAGTGTTTGGCTGAAGCCATTTATTATCAATCAACTGTGTTTACTCTTTTTCAATCATAATGGCAACAGAAACTACCCAAATGACCCTGATCAAAAGTTTACGTACCCCAGTTCTTAATACCGTGTATTGCCCCCTTTAACATCAATGACAGGTTGAAGTCTTTTGTAGAATTTGTGGATGAGGCTCTTTATCTTCCCAAATGGTAAAGCTGCCCATTCCTTTTGGCATAAAGCCTCCAGTCCTTGTAAATTCTTGGGCTGTCTTGCATGAACTGCACGTTTGATCTCTCCCCAGAGTGGCTCAATGATATTGAGGTCAGGAGACTGAGATGGCCACTCCAGAACCTTCACTTTATTCTGCTGTAGCCAATGACAGGTCGACTTGGCCTCATGTTTTGGATCATTGTCATGTTGGAATGTCCAAGTACGCCCCATGCGCAGCTTCCTGGCTGATGAATGCAAATGTTCCTCCAGTATTTTTTGTTAACATACTGCATTCATCTTGAAATCAACTTTGACCAAATTTCCTGTCCCTTTGTAGCTCACACATCTCCAAAACATCAGCGATCCACCTCCGTGTTTCACAGTAGGAATGGTGTATCTTTCATCATAGGCCTTGTTGACTCCTCTCCAAATGTAACATTTATGATTGTGGCCAAAAGGCTCAATTTTGGTCTCATTACTCCAAATGACTTTGTGCCAGAAGGTTTGAGGCTTGTCTCTGTGCTGTTTGGCGTATTGTAAGCGGGATACTTTGTGGCATTTGCGTAGTAATGGCTTTCTTCTGGCGCCTCCACCATGCAGCCCATCTTTCTTCAAGTGCCTCCTTATTGTGCATCTTGAAACAGCCACCTCACATGTTTTCAGAGACCTGTATTTCACCTGAAGTTATTTGTGTGTTTTTCTTTGCATCCCAAACAATTTTCCTGGCAGTTGTGGCTGAAATGTTAGTTGGTCTACCTGACCGTGGTTTGGTTTCAACAGAACGCCTCATTTTCCACTTCTTGGCATTCTCAATTCCTTGGATATCTTTTTATATCCCTTTCCTGTTTTATACAGTTCAACTACCTTTTCCCGCAGATCCTTCGACAATTCTTTTGCTTTCCCCATGATGCAGAATCCAGAAACGTCAGTGCAGCACTGGATGAAAGATGCAAGGGTCTGTCAGGAGTTCAGAAACTCATTGACCTTTTATACAGACACACCAATTACAAGCAAACAGATCACAGGTAAGGATGGTTACCTTTAATAGCCATTCAAACCCCTTTGTGTCAACTTGTGTGCATGTTATCGGGCCAAAACCACCAGGGTATGTAAACTTTTGATCAGGGTCATTTGGGTAGTTTCTGTTGCCATTATGATTTAAAAAGAGTAAACACAGCTGATTGATAATAAATGGCTTCAGCCAAACACTAACCATAATCATAAATTCTGCCAGGGTATGTAAACTTATGAGCGCAATTGTATATACACAGGGCCAGATTAAGAGCATTATGGGCCTGGTGCTGAGGATTTTGGTGGGCCTTTTTGGGAATAAATAAAATGAAAACACAAAAATTTTTGTAAAAATAAATCAATTATTAAAACAAGTTAAATTAAACAGAGATAGGGTAAGAGAGAGGGGGGCTGAAAGGGGGGGGGGGGTGATAGAGAGGAGGGTAAAAGACAGGGGAGAGTGAGGGTGCCTCTGGGAAGCCTAAGTTGAGTAGTAATGTGGCTTTTGTAGCGTGCCATGGCAAACTGTGGGTGGGTTCACAATGGGGTAGAAGTGGGAGGGGCTTAAAGGGCCATAGTTAAACAAAACAAAAGCCCTCTTGTACTCAGAAAATATACTGAAATTGCCATCCTGCAAGCCAGAGTCTCGGGGACATATACAAACCTCAGCACAATCATTATTTTTAAAAATAAAACACAGCCATTACTTATGATTTTATGTACACTGAAAATAGAGAGCTAACACTCCAAACTGTAATCCTTTCTCTGTTACCTCTGGACAACCCCCTTCCCCCATCTGCTCACCTGTGCAGTACAAGCTGATGGCAGGTTCAGTGGCAGTGGCAGGCAGGACATGTTTACGTGCCCAATTTTGGCAGCATTTAACAGTCGTGATGATATACCTATCAATGCCGCCTGCCGCCAGTGCTGGGACAAGGCCATCCAGTGCCCAAGGCAAACATACCAAGCTGCACGCCACACACACCCAGGGCCGGTGCTACCAATAGGCAAACTAGGCAGCCGTCTAGGGCGCCCGGCCACTGGTGTTCCTACTCTCTTCTCTCTGCAGCAAGCAACTAAGTCTCAGCATAAGCAGGCAGCTGCCGCTCCATTCACACATAGGCGCAGCGCCAGCGGAGGACTGTGTCTGTGTCCCGCTTCCCGAGTGAATGGAAGAAAGCAAACATTCATTGCTGGGCACTGGTAGACTGCATTTAATGGGCGCTGGTGGACTGCACTTGATGGGTGCTGGTGAGGCTGCATTTGATGGGCGCTGGTGAGGCTGCATTTGATGGGCGCTGGTGAGACTGTATTTCATGGGCACTTCATTAAAAAGGTGCAGTTTACATGGGCAGGGAATTATTTTTTTGATTGAAAATGTATATTTTATTTTGCAAGAAAATATACAAAAAAACAAATACTTCAACAGGGTACATTCCACTCTGTACTGCGTAAATACACTACATAACAATACATTTCCAAGCATACAAATAAATTACATTCATCCTGCGGTATGATGCCTGATGTGTTGCGCAGAGTAATAATACCCCGAAAAATCACATCATGCATGACATCCGCATTACCCTGAAAGCATTATTTTAAAAACATGTCACAAAAATGTCAAGTCGTACTGTCAAAATAGCATTCAATTGGCAACGGGTGTGATGGGAAGGGAGGTGGGGAAGGGGAGGGAGAAAGAGTTCACAGGCCCGAAGCTTTATTGAACTGCCAAAGGGTACACGGGGGAAAGGGGGGGGGAGGGGAAATCTTCAGACCTCCTCTTCCTCCTTGAAGTCCATCAAGTGGTAGTCTCTGAGCAGACTGTGAACCAGTCTGCGACAGTCCTCGATGGACATCCTCTCCCGCTGGTGGATGAGACGCTTTCTGGCGCACCACAAAGTGTCCTTAAAGCAACAGAGCACCCGCCAGACACCGTCAATGTCCTCCTGTGAATCAGTTCCACAGAAGAGTCCGTTCAACACACCAAAGTGTGTGATTGCAGTCTGTGGTACAAAGTCTTTCAGTTCAGGTTCCAAGGCCCTCAACAGGTCCTGTGCAAAGGGGCACTCCCAGAAAACATGGAAAGCAGTTTCCTTCTGGATGATACAAAAGGGGCAGTGCCTGTATCTGCACAGGTTTCTGGCATGCATGAATGTCCTGAGTGGCAACCCCCCCCTTGGATTGCCATCCATGCCAGATCTTTGTGCCTGTTGGTGAGTCTCTTGAAGAAAAATTCCTCCAGACCACTTTACAAGTGGCTGAAGGGAGGCCTGGCACAGTCTCCACAGTGTCCGATGCTCTAATCAACTTGTGGATAGTTTTTGGCTTCCACAAGTCGGGCTTCACTCCATGCAGCCCCTGCTCCCTGATAAACTTAAAGGTATCCAAGTAATACCAAGGAGTGTCCCAGTTGCAGGGGATGGAGCTGTCCCATTTGTCCCATCCAAGGGTCCTCCAAAGAGGCAGGAGGAAAAAACGGGACATGGAGTTACCACCAGAGTCCACAGTTCTGTCAACCAATGTCCTGCGGATGCAGTTACAAGCAAAGCACACCCTCAGTAATGTGGCGATGTTAGGCATGCCCTTACCGCCCTTGAGGGGTTCCTTGAACATAACCGCCCACTTCAATCTGTCCATTTTGGAGCTCCAGATGAAGTGAAACACTGCCCTGGTGATGGCCTTGCAGGTGTTAGCCCGGGGGGGGCCAGGCCTGGGTGAGGTACTGCAACACAGGGGGCGTTATGGTCCATTTGATGCGTGCCCTCTGTTGTGTGCAATTGGTAAAATGCTTTGCATTGTTTAATTTTTCCTTTTTTTGTTTTCTCTCTGTACTTATGTTTAGTCTGCATCCTTCTTCCTAAAGGTAAAAAAAAATATGTACAAAGCTTGCTAATATAGTAAGCAATCCACTTAAAATTTGCTGGAAGATGTTCAGATGATACATGATTTTTTTTCTAATATCTTTACTATGGTGATCATTCATTCATTCTTACTGCTCTCACCTTTTCAGCTAGAAGATGTTTGCACAAAACACATCATTTACTTTGCAGTGTGGGAAAGTAACAACAATCAGCATTCGTGGCTCACCTCATGTACTGTAGAATGCTCTTGCTCATAGAACAGATAGATCTGTTGATTGCATGAGAAGTAGACTGGGCAATGAGCACCGCACCCTCTCCCATCACTCGTGGGGCACCGCTTTCCTTGCAAGTTCTTCCCCACATGCACAGCCGAGATACAGGGGGTGGATCCAGTGTAATTCACTGATGATACCCTTGGCCAATCAGAGTGTATGGATCCTTCCTCACACTCCCTTCACCAGCAAAAGACATGTGCGGGTGCCCAGCAAGTGAAACTGTCACTGTAAGGCGGGAGTTGGGAGGAAATGGGCGTTTTTATAAAAGCTGTGGGGAAGGAACAAGAGTCAGCCTCTATGTTGTGCTACACTGTGTGGAACTCAGCTGCGCCCCGAGATTTACATAATACTGCCTTTCGTCCACGATTTACATAATTCCACCCTCAATTTACATATCACACACAGAGCGAACAGCATTAATCAC
Source organism: Aquarana catesbeiana (assembly GCF_042186555.1). Classification (NCBI taxonomy): domain Eukaryota; kingdom Metazoa; phylum Chordata; class Amphibia; order Anura; family Ranidae; genus Aquarana; species Aquarana catesbeiana. Next base: position 168,297,452 of record NC_133335.1, read on the forward strand.
TGACTGGCATGGGCCTATCTCAAGGTAGGGGCCTCCAATAGCTCAGCCCCTATGTTAATCCAGGCCCTGTATATAAATTATATATTTTTTGGGAAAAGATTCACTTTAATAAATTTTATTGTATACAAACACACTATAACACAGATTTGTTTTGTAAAATATAAAAGATAATGGGACGGCGAGTAAATAGATACCCGTGTCATGCTTTAAAATTGCGTCTGCCCGTTAAATGGCGGCAAACTACAGTGCTTCTTAAAATTCTCCATAGGCAATGCTTTAAACGTATTTACAGGTTACCAGTTTAGAGATGCACAGGAGGTTTGGTGCTAGAATTATTGCTCTCACTCTAACGTATATGTTTGCATTTGCGTGCAAGAATGGGGGTGCATTCGAAAAAAATGTATTATTATTATTAGTTATTTTATACAAAACTATTTGTTTGTTTTTTTGGATTAACTTTATTGCTATCACAAGGGATGAAGAACATCCCTTGTGACAGCATGGGTCATGAGAGGTCCTCTTTATGAAGAGATATGGGGTTTATCGGAACCCAAATCACTCCTCTGGCCTCCAATGCAGCAGTTCAGACACAGATCGGTCTGATCAGCTGCTTTCTTGGATGCTAACAACCAGATAAACAAAGAGGCGCAACTGGAATTGACAACATACTCGTCGCTTACTGATCCGGAGTCACAGAGAAAGAGGAACAATGTCAGTTTCTCTCTCTCTCTGTTCTGAGCAGCCATTGCCACCGGTCACATCACTCCTGGACTCCATGATCAGATGGCAGAGCCCAGGAAAGGCGGCGGCAGGGGGGTGAAAAGCCAAAGAAGAGAGAGCAGCACCATCTGAGTGCAGTATTCAAGGTACTTTAATACTCTGCAATAAATATACACACTCACAAGATAAATGGAAATGAGCGCTTGGTAGATACAATACATGGTTCATCTGCTCTGGGGGAGGACGAGCTGCGGCTGATGGAAATGTCACGCCTGTGCTGGTGACTCCCAGCACTTCCTAGTCCATGGGTACACTTTGGAGAAGCTGCCAACGTCACTTCCGGATGTCAGTTGGAGTGGGGAGGTGCATGCATGCTCCTTCTTCGGGCATGGAATTCAGCCATCTTAAGGATGGTATAAATAGGAAACCATGACCAGTGGTCGTGAATAAAGCCACTGATCTTGGAAGATGGACAGACAAGCGCTTGGGATAACAATAGCAATGGACGTGTTTGTTTCATGGGGTGATCAATCAAGCATTTCCTGAGTACATTGGTTCCCCAGCTAATGAATGCAGAACCTCTAATCCTTGCCGTGTCTTGGTCCCCACATCCGCCTTGGGGCTCACATCCTGCCGGATAGCATCGATCTCTGTTACTTTGATGAGCGCTAGCATATTTATGTTTTTTGGGCTTATCACCCCTCCTCAGGTGGACGAGTTGGTTCACGCCAGGTCGGAGACGCACGGTACATCAGCGGATTCGGATACCATCTACCCACAGTCCCCGCAGAGGGCTAAGTCTGCCTACACGTAAGACCTCGCCAGAAGGGAGGTCCACCATTGAGGGTAAGGGTCCATCTTCTAATATCTTTGGATTCTGTGAGAGTTTTGTCTACACACTCCCTCCTTCTCCATTTATCTGTGTGGCTTTTGACCTGATGGATCGTGGATGTGTCCCTCTGCCTTTATGAAGCGGTTATCTACCTATGGAACTTTTCCTTCTGTCATCCATTCTATGGACTGCCTCCTTTCTTTTTACGGCTGAGAAGCTTTTTTATACTTGAGGACTGGTTTATGTAACAACTTATTCAGTGCGGGAAGTTCCAAGTAGTTCATTGATATATGGTTTTAAGCACACCAGCACACATTTCACTATATATCATTTATCGACAGCACTTTGACCTATGTTTGTTTCAAGTATTTTATTTTAATTGTATTGATTTGGATCGCTTTAACACGATCCGTCTTGCACATTTATTTCCTTGAATTATTTGTATAGATTGGGATTGCTTCAATACGAGTTTCTTTTTTACACTGATTATGAGCGCACGTTTTTTGTTTTAATAGCAATGGATAGGAGACACTGAAATCAATATATAAAACATAAAACAAAATAACAGGAAGGAACTGAAAAAAATAAAGATAAAAACCTGAGAAAATAAATACAATCATGAAATGTATAATAGATGAAGAATTAAAAATCTAAAAATGAAAATAAAGATAAAAATAAAGCCCCAAAAAAAAAAAAGAAAATATGATAAATGAAAGGAATAACTGAATGAATACATAATAGAAAAATAAACCACAACAACCAAAACAATGCATGATGTACTTACTATTACTGGAAATCAGAACAGAAACATGATAAATGACCTTAAGGGTCCATGACCTAAAAATAATAAATGGGAAATATTTAGCCAGGGGAAAACCGGATAATATGAAAGACCTTATTAACTGGAAAAAAGCAAGTTGAACCAGAACAACCACTCATGCCACAGTCTCAGGTGGAGAACATGTCTGTGACAAACATGTTTATATTTTCCGTGCCATCAGGAGGGAAAAAATAGGGCTGGTTACAAGAGAGGATTTAGCGTTCTGCTGCAGGGAGGTTCCTGGGCATAGCCTCAGTCACCCAGACTTTCAATTCTAGAAAGGACTGCTGATGGTGTGTAAAAAAAAGTTTTTACGCAGGGTCCGAATGGTACGACCGACATAAAAGGAGGCTACAGGGACAATGACATACAATAAACCAAAAATTCTGATGAACATGTATAAAAACCAGATATAATGCAGTTTTTGCCATTGGATGAAAACTCTTTTTGTCCGTGACGGACATGTTGACAGGTGAGGCATAACGCCTTATGACACTGATACATGCCTCTGATGTTAAAAAACTTTAAAGGGCCTCTGTCTGTGGTGGAAGATGATTTTTTTTTTGGCACAATCTGAGTTTTTAAATTTCTAGCCCGTCTATATGAAATCTGTGGTCAATCTGTAATGGTGGATGTAAGGTGAGGGTCCTCTTGCAAGATGGACCAATATTTGTGCTCCATATTCCTAAATTGGGAGTGGAAACTGGTGGTGAATCTGACCCCCTTCTGCCACCCGCAAAAGTAATCTAGTGGCTTTTTAGCCACTGGAATCACTTCTGCTAGAAAGAGAATCGCTGACTGAAAATTTTCATACCGGGATGATACCGGCAGGTGCAGGCATGTATAACCACTGCGACCCAAGGACGTCCATGGACATCTTCCCAGCTGCAAGTATTTAACCACTTCAATACCGGGTACTTTTACCCCTTTCCTGCCCAGGCCAATTTTCAGCTGAAATGGATCAATCCTGATATACTGATGGCCTCATTCTCATCTCATTTCCGCCAAATGACCCCTTTTTGTAAAGTAGGCAGTCCAAGGTATTTATTAGGAGGCGTTTTTTGAAGTAGTAATTTTTTGGAAAATGAATAAAAGGAAAAAAAAAAATATATATTTTTTTAACCACTTCAGCCCCGGAATGTTTTAACCCCTTATTGACCAGGCCATATTTTGCGATACAGCACTGCGTCACTTTGACAATTGGGGACGGAACGACGTTGTAGCCAAACAAAATTTATGTCCTTTTTTTCCTCACAAATAGAGCTTTCTGTTTGTGGTATTTGATCACCTCTGTGGTTTTTATTTTTTGCGCTATAAACGAAAAAAATAAAAACAAAAGTGTGGTGCTAAAGTGAACACCATATGAATCAAAAAAGTTGCAAAATAATAGATAAAGGATTGAAGTGATAAATACATACTATAAACACAAACAAAATGTGAAATGGTTCCAAAGTGGTAATGAAAACATCTGTGGAAAGTCCATATAGAACAGGGGTGTCCAAACTTTTTTCAAAGAGGGCCAGATTTGATGAAGTGAACATGCATGAGGGCCGCCATTTTGCCTGACATTCTTTGAACCATTAAAATTCGGTCTAAAGCCCCGTACACACAATCGGACTTTCCGACGGGAAATGTTGGATGATAGGCTGTTAATGGACAATCCGACCGTGTGTATGCTCCATCGGACAATTGTTGACGGATTTTCCAATCGTGTGTACACAAGTCCATCGGCCAAAAGTCCAAAGTACAAACACGCATGCTCGGAAGCAAAAGCCTTGTAAACTAGCGTTTGTAATGGAGAATTGTTGGTGTCCTTTGTCAATTTTACAATGTATTTTTTAAAATGTAACTGTCTACTCCCAAACTGTCATTTGAAGTAAAACACATAGCCAAGTATTATTCTACACAATTTTTTTATTGTGCATTAAAAAAAAAATTAGACATGCTATCTGCCAATAGAACAACCAAAAAGTACATTCTATGCATCCAAAAATATAGAAAAATTACCAAATGAAAGCATTATTCAACCAAAAAAATGTCAAAGCAATAACTCCAAGGCCAATAATAAATAATTCGTTATCTCCTCCGATTCCGCAACATGGCTGGTTGACGCACGGCCGTCCAGAAACTAACTGAAAAGCACGAAGTGAAAAGCGCAAATCAACACTCACCAAACTTCTACTAACAGAAAATTAGCAGAAGGAGCCCAAAGGGTGGCGCTAAAGAGTTGAAAAACCACGTAGTACGTCTAGTACGTCACTACGTTCGTAATTGTTGGTCAACATTTGTGTGAGCGTGTGTATGCAAGACAAGTTTGAGCCAACACCCTTCGGACACAATTCCACAGTTATGTTGGCGGAAAGTCCGATCGTGTGTACGAGGCATTAGTGTGTTCGTCCAAGCACTAATACACTGCCCAACAAGAATTCTCTGCCTTTGTGGCCGTGTGTGGTGAAGAGATGAACTTGGGCGTGTTATTTGGATATATTTATTGGCGTATAACACGCACCTTTATTTTAAGGGGGAAGTTAAGGAAAAAAACCCAAAATTTTAAATAGAGAACTGTGAAGCAAAATAAGGATAAGTGCCCATCAATGCAGCCTAATCAGTGCCCATCTGCAACCTCACCATTGCCATAAATGCAGCCTTACCATTGCAATCAATGCAGCCTCAACATTGCCACGAATGCAGCCTCAACATTGCCACGAATGCAGCCTCAACATTGCCACGAATGCAGCCTCAACATTGCCACGAATGCAGCCTCAACATTGCCACGAATGCAGCCTCAACATTGCCACGAATGCAGCCTAACCAGTGCCACGAATGCAGCCTAACCAGTGCCACGAATGCAGCCTAACCAGTGCCACGAATGCAGCCTAACCAGTGCCACGAATGCAGCCTCACCAGTGCCACGAATGCAGCCTCACCAGTGCCACGAATGCAGCCTCACCAGTGCCACGAATGCAGCCTCACCATTGCCACGAATGCAGTCTCGCCATTGCCACGAATGCAGACTCACCATTGCCATGAATGCAGCCTGATCGATGCCCATCTGTAGCCTTGGAGGGGACAGGGAGGGCGCGGGATGAATGCCGACAGATTACATACAGGAGAATCTCCTGTTTACAATAATAAATACAATAAAGTGCAAGTGTAGTGCATACAAACTTAAGTGCAAAATCCAAAAAACAAAACAAAAAATATATCAAAGCATGTAGCCAGTGAAAGCTTAAAAAACACATGCAAATATGTATAATCTTCTAGTTGGAAGGTTCCTTCCACAGGTGCTGCTGTGCTAGAAATAGTGCAAATTAGTATTAAGCATGTGATCAATGAAAGTCCAAAAAAGACGTGCACATAACCATATAGCATTTCTCAGTTGATAAGTTCTTTTCCCAAGCTCCTTTCAAAAGTGCTGCTGTGCTAAAAAAAAAAAACACATGATGCTGTAAAACAGGTGCATACGGGATCCACCCCCCCCCATGGTTGAACTCACCAGATCCAATGGACCCCCAAGCAACACTGCGCTGCGGGTCAGGAAGGCTTAGTATGGTGAGCGGGGTGATGAAAACGCCAACTCTTGGGTGCGATCCTTTCTGGGGTGTTTTCAGGCACAAACATATGGAAAAAGAGCCTGCATAGTAAAACATGTCTTGTATTCATTAAAATCAATCTTTACAAAGTTCCAATCATAAAATCAATCTTTACAAGGTTCCAAGGTGGAGGGCAAACGGATGAACATCAATTACCAGTCCATTAATTAATTAAAAGATTCTCTCACGCTGCAACTGAACGGGCATCAGACGTGATGTCACCACGGTGCAAGCTGCGTCTGACCAAAGCCCAATTGCAGTTAGGTTGTGAGAGAACCTATTGATTAATGGACTGGTAATTGATGTTCATCCGTTTGCCCTCCACCTTGGAACCTTGTAAAGATTGATTTTATGATTGGAACTTTGTAAAGATTGATTTTATGATTGGAACTTTGTAAAGACTAATTGTAATCACCATCCATCTGGATTTGGGGGACAGGATCAGATTGCGGTGGGTGTCAGCGGTATATTATATATATATTTATATTAGGGATGCACCAAAATTTCGGCCGCTGAAACACATTGGCCGCAAATGGCCCTTTCGGCAAAAAGGCAAAAGAGAATTTTTGCCGATACCGAAT